>NC_133617.1:705832030-706112030 GCF_048593235.1 Sminthopsis crassicaudata | reverse complement strand
TTTTTATTTTATCTCCTTGAGATACATACCTACTAGTAATATTACTGTATTCATAGCTATGCACAGTCCTTTGGGCATAGATTGAAATTGCTCTCCAGAATAGTTGCATCAGTTCACAACTCTATCAATAGTACATGTGTCACCTTCGGAATCTAATACTTAATGTGCAACAAGAAAATGGTATTTACACACATATATTGTATCTAGGTTATATTGTAACACATGTAAAATGTATGGGATTGCCTGTCATTGGGGGGAGGGAGTAGAGGGAGGGGGTATAATTTGGAAAAATGAATACAAGGGATAATATTATTTTTTAAAATTACTCATGCATATATACTGTGGGAAAAAAATTCTAAATAAAAAAAAATAGTACATGTGTCCCATTTTTTCTACATTCCCTCCAACATTTCTAATTTTCCTTTTCTCATTTGGTCAATCTGATGGCTATGAGGGGGCACTTCAGAGTTGGTTTAATTTGTATTTTCCTAATCAGTAATGATTTAAAGCAATTTTTTCATATGTCTATAAGTAGCTTTGATTTTTTTTTTTAAACATCCCATTCATATCATTTGATCATTTATCAATTGGAGATTCTGCCCAAATGCTTTCCAAATTCCAATAGTGAGTTTTTGTTCCAAAATCTTACCACTACAAATTTATATTACATAATTCCAACTGGGTCCTTACTGTGGCAAAGAAATCCTTCATATCTATGTAATCAGTTCACCATCCCACTCATCACAATGACTTTTCCAAACTTTTTTATCCCTCTTTAAACACCTTATAATTATTATAACCTCCCCCCAACTGTCAAAGGTGAAAACCTTGTTCATATTTCACTGAAAAAAAGAGGCCATTCACTGAGAAATCCCTCTTCTGCTTTTCTCCTTATCTTACATCATTCAGAAGCCTTGTGCCATTTTGTGCTCCTTCGCATACCTTTCTATATGCATAAGTAATTTTATTCCATCCTGTCTTCTCTATTGGATTGTCCCCTATTTTCTCAATAATTTCCCTTCTCTCCCCATCTACTTCTTACTACCCACAAACACATCCATGAGTCTCCAATCTTCCAAAAAAAAACAAAAAACAAAAACCCTCACTTGATGCATCCATTCCCATTTTCTATAGTCCTTTATCTCTCCTCTCTTAGTACCTAAGCTTTTTAAGAAGACCATCTGTAATCATGGTACCACTTCTTTTCCCCCTCACACTTTTAAAAACTGCAATCTGTCTTTTGACCTCATCATTCAACCGAAACTACTCGCTCCAAAATTAATTGCCAAATCCAGTGGCTTTTTTTCTCAGACCTCATCCTCCTTGACTTCTCTGCAGCTTTAAAGCTGTTGAACACCTCCTTCTCCTGGAAACTCTCATATCTCTATATTTTCGGGACAAGATCCTCCCCTGGTTCTCCTCCCATTTGTCTGACCATTCCTCAGTCTTTTCATTGGGTTTTCATGACACCCACTAACCATGGGTATCCCCCAAGTCTCTGTCCTAGACCATCTTTCTTGTCCTTCTATCTTATTTCACTTGTTGATTGCATCATTGGGCTCAATTATTTATGTCTCTGAATGATTTTCAGATCTCTTTGATTTAGCCTTAACCTTTGTCATGACCTCCAGTCTTACAACTTTAATTGCCTATTAAACACCTCAAACTGGATGTTCTGTTGACATCTTAAATTCAATATATCCATAATGAACTCATTATCCTTCTCCAAAAACTTTCCTCTAGTCCCAATTTTTCTATTACTGTGGAAGGTATCACTATCTTCCCATTCACCCAGGTGACTCACAACTTAGGTTATCATTCTCAATTTTACTCTTATCCTTCAGGAACCAAGAATTATTGTTTCTACTTTTGTAACATATTTCCCATATCTCCCTCACCTTTTCTCCTCTGACATTAGCATTATCCTGGTACAAGATCTCAATATCTGACACCTAGAATTGTGGACCCTCTGGGTCCCTGGATCTTTCTATCTGCCTTGCAAGTGAAGCCTTACGTTGCATAGGGAATCTCCCCAACAGAATATGAGCTCTTGAGAGCAAGGATTACCTTGCTTTTCTATTTATATCACCAACATTTAATACAGTTTTTTGCACATAGTAAATACCTAATAAATGTTTTTCCATGTATTCATTCCACAAATAATTTTTGATCTACTATGTATAAAGTACCATATTTGAAGTCAGGGGTACAAAGATAAAAATGAATCAGTCTTTGCTTTCAAATTTTTTTGTATTTTTCTATAATAATTTGTTAATGTTTCATCTAATTATATGAATTATCCAATTTGTATTTTCTTTGGTTCAACAAATTTATAGATTCATATGAATAATATATTCATCTTTATTCTATTAGTACCTGTCTCCATGGATATTGAATACCTCTAGAATTACTTAGTTCTTTCATTTCAGTAAAAATTATTTTGTAGTTCTATTTATAGAAATCCTGTCTGCATTGTTAATTTGCAGATATTTCACACAATTGGCAAATTTTGGAAGGCATTTTGCATTCTATCAAATTTTCTTCTTTGTTAGCTGTTTATAGAAATAACTATTTCTGTGTACTTATTTTGATTCATATTTTATTAAAAAAAATTCTTTTCTCCCACTTAACAATATTTTATTTTTTAATTACATGTAAAGATATCTTTCAACATTTGCTTTTATAAGATTCCATTTTTCTCTTCTCTTTCCTTCCTCTTCCCCAAAATGACAAGCAATCTGATATAAGTTGCACATGCATGATCATATTAAACATATTTCCACATTAGTCATGTTGTGAAAGAACAATCAGAACAAAAGAAAAAATCATGAGAAAGAAAAAAACAATGAAAAAAGGGACAACAGTGTGCTTCAATTTGCATTCAGCCTCCATAGTTCTTTCTCTGGATTTGGTTGTTATTTTCCATCATGAATCTTTTGGAATTATCTTGGAAAGTTGGTCATTGCACAATGTTGCTATTACTGTGTACAATGTTCAACTGATTCTGCTCACTTCACTCAGCATTAGTTCATGTAAAAAAAAAATATTGTCTTGATTAGATTTTTTTTATTCTCTTAGATTTTACAAGTCATTATATTATCTGTAAACAGAGATTCAAGCCTCCTCTTTGTCCATGCTTATTTTCTTTCATTTGTTTTTCATATTTTATTGCTAAAGCTAGCAATTCTCAAATTATGTTGCATAATATTGTTGAAAATAAATATTTTTGTTTTAGCCTTGTTCTTAGTAGGAAAGCAGCTAATATTTCTTCATTTAAAATGTTGTCTCTTAGTTTTAGGTTAATGTTTTATCATGTTAAGGGAAAGTTCTTAAGGACTTATGTTTTTTTAATATTTTAACATAGATGAATATTATGTTCTATTGAAGGCTTTTTCTCTATTGTTTTAGTCATTAATTTTTATTGATATGATTTATTAATATCATTATTTTCATAATGTTGAAGTATGCTTACATTTCTAGAACATATCCTACTTGGTCATAATGAAAAAATTGTTATGTATACATATGTGATATGTGTGTATGTATATATATGCACATATGTGTATATGTATGTGTGTATGTGAATTGTTTTTGCCAATATAGTTTTGACTACTCACAATGGATTCCCAGAAAAAATGATTCCAAGTTTAAAGTACTTAGTGGGTTACCACACACTCAAAACCACATGATACATGGATTACTACATACTCCCAATATTATGTTTACTTTCATCAGATAGCTAACGGAGCATATTAGTTCAAAACAACAACAACAAAAACATAGCAAATAAAATGACAATAAATGATTCCCATATTTATGTATGAGATATATATTTAACCAATTCATTCACATTTTCAATGTAAAGAGCTACTAATGTCCTCATTATAGGATTCTTTACTGTTTTTTTCTTGGGCATTCTACCTCTATTATTTCTCTATTATATACTGGACATATTGTCTTTGGTGAACTTTAGTCTTTTGTTTTAGTCTCTTTCTAGCAATGGTGACATCCTTGAAGAGACTCTCCACTGTTAGGGCCCCAAGCTACTCCTAACTCCTCTCTGATGCACTGATGCAGGGGCTAGAAAGTCTCTACCTGCCAGGGAGAGCTATTCCTCTTTTAATATATTGCTAATAGTTCCAAGGTGCCACAACCAAGTAGGCAAGAGTCAGCCAAAACTAGCAAGAAGCCTAAGTTAAAATGAAGTATTGCTTTTAGCTGCCTACTCTTGTTGCTGATTTGAAGTCTTGAGTATAGACAATATCTGGCAGGGTTTAGAAGTTCCTTTCAACTTTGATTCAATCCCTGATTGGGAACCAGTCCCACTAAACATATTCAGGGATTCTGAGAAAAAAAACTTCACAGGAACTAGGTGGAAGCTGAGAATCTAAGGTAAATATTAATCCTAACGTCCTCAATGATTAACTTATAAATGAATCTAGGAGCCAAGACTGAAGCTAACTGAAGAATCTAAGGCTATAATCCTACAGCTCTCCTATATCACATTAGTTCATTTGATATGCATATTTTCCAGCAATAAAGCCTAGCTAGGTTTTTAAAAATTTATTTCTGACAAGCATAAACAAATACTCTCTCGATATCCTTATAGACTAATATTTTGATGCTAATATTTTTCCATTAATATTATTAGTGATATCAGTCTATTTTTTTGCTTTTGCTTTGTCCTTTCCTGGTTTGGGTGTCAAGACTATATTTTTAATTATAATTAATTCAGTGAAGTATCATATTTATTTTTTAAAAACAGTTTACATGGCAAAGGGATTATTTGTTTTTTAAGTGTTATGTTTTACTTTTATTCACAAGCTGATTATCTGATGCTGATATATTTGGATGTAGGCACTGATGTGGGGTTTGTTTAATTTTGCATTCTGGGGGAAAAAGGGTTTATTTTAAATGCAAGATACCAGTTATTTAGAGAATTCACAGTTTGATTTAAAAAAAAAAGTTGGGAAAACAGGAAAGAAAACTGGCAGAAACTGGGTATTTCATATATCACTTACCAAAACAATCTCCAAATTGTATATGATTTAGACATATCTTTTATGATATATAACATAAATTATAGGAGCATAGAATAAATTGCCTGTCTATAATGGAAAAGAGTTTATGATTAAACAAGTGATAGATAGCTTACCTCAGAGAAAGTAAAATAAACAATTTTAATTATATGAAATTTAAAAGTTTATGCACAAGCAAAACCAATTCAGCTAAAATTAGAGAAGAAGTAGGAAACTGGGGGAACATCCTTGTGGCAAATTTCTTTTGATAAAGGTCTCATTTTAGTCAGCTAATCAATAAGCATTTATTTAATACCAACTATGTGCAAGACCCAGTGATAAGTCCTAAGGATACAAAGAAAGGCAAAAGCCATTCTCTATATTCAAGGATGTCCTTTTAAAAAGTCTGAAAAGATAAGTACCCAAGGGAACAGTATGGAGTTGCATTCTGGATGGGAAATGATGAAATTACTACCCTGGACCTGCTCCTTAATGAAGAATATGGGAGGAGAAGTTCATCCTCTATCCTTTCCAATCAGAGGTAGAAAGTCCCAAGAGGACGGAATACTAAGGAGCCATGAAGAGTTTTAGAGTTGCTTCCATATTGCAGGGTAATGAGTTCCTGATGACTGTGATGAAGTCCATGAGAGCAGTCAGGTGGAAAATTATTTTTTAAATATATAAGGAACAGATTCAAATATATAAGCATAAGAGCTATTTCCCAATTGATAAATGATGAAAGGATGTGACTAGGTACTTTTCAGAGAAAGCAGTCTAAGCTAGCAATAGCTATTTGAAAAAAGACATACACACATACTCCAAAATACTAATAATTTAGAGAAATGCAAATTAAAACAACTCTAAGTTTTCACTTCACACCCATCAGGTTGATAAAGTTAACAAAAACAAAAAATGACTAATGTTGGAAATTACATTAATGTATCATTGGTGGAGCTTTGAACTGGTTCAATTATTCTGGAGATGAGTTCAGATTTGGGTATTTTATATTTGTGTAAATGTTCAGTCATTTTTCTCTGAGTTATCCATTTTGTAAATAATTTGGCAAAATGATTTCTGATATTTTCCTTCATTATTGGTGAATTCTCCTTCTTTGTCTTTTTTTCTTTATCTTTTTTGATTTTCTACTCTCTTTTTCAATTAGATTAACTATTTTAAAATTTTTATTAATTCAAAAGATCAGCTCCTACTTTCTCCTTGTTAGTTTGGGAGCTTTTTGAAAGCAGGCATTATCTTTTGCCTTTTTTGTATCTTCAGTGATTAAACAGTACCTAGCACATAATAGATGGGTAATAAAAATTTGTTGATTTATTGAAATTGTGGTATATGAATGTGATGGAATACTATTGTGTTATAATAAATAACGAAAGGGGATGATTTCAAGGATATCTGGGAAGATTTGTATGAACAGATACAAAGTAAAGTCAGATAAACCAGGAAAACAACACAATAACAATAAAATCATAAAGATAAACAACTTTGAGACATTTGGGAGTTCTGATGACACGACTAACCACAGTTCCAGAAGACTAATGATGAAAGAGTCTATCTATCTCCAGACAGAGAAGTAATGGATTTGGAGTGTAAATTGAGGCATATAATTTTAAAAAAGGGCTTATTTAAATGATTTATTGCTGGCTTTATTGGTGTAAATGTTTAAATTGTATAGATAATTTCATTTAAAATTTCAAGTTAATTAATACAGTTGTTTTTTCTTTCTGTCTTGTTGAGTTTTCTTAGTTGCTGATTTTTTTTGCTTGCTTTTAGCATATTTGTTACTTGATTTTCTAGTTGCGAGCACAATTTATTAATCTTTCCTTTTCATTTTTCGTTATTGTAAACCTAAATTTAAGTATATGAATTTATCTTTGTAAAACCCATGCTTTGAATATAATAGATGCTTAATAAATGTTATTTAGTCCTTAAACAAAGATTAGTTTAAATATTGGAGAGCTATTCAAAGGTTTATGATCAGACCACACAAGCATAATCAAAGTAATGGTGTTATTTAAATTAAATAATTGATTTAATGCTTCTCCAATCAAACTCCCAAAGAAATATTTTATATAGCAAGACTAAATAATAACAAAATTCATTTGTAGGAACAAAAGATCTAGTATCTCAAGAAAAATAATTGGGGTAGGAATATGGAAAGGAAGGATGAAGAAAGAATAGCACTTGCATCTTACTGAAATTATATTAATCCAGTAATTATCCAAATTATTTGGCACCATTTAAAAAGTTGAAAACTAGATCATTTTAACAGACTCAGTACAGAAGAAACAGGAAAAAATATAATTTAATAAACTAGAGTTTGATCAACCTGAGAACATAAATTGCTTCAGGGGAAGCATTCTATTTGACAAAAATTGATAGAAAAACTGAAAAATGGTTTGACATAAATGTGTTTTGGATTGGCATTTTACATAATAAAGAATAATAAGTCCCTAAAGGGTGTACAAACTGGTTATTAATGGTAATACCATAAAAAAATTAGAAAATAACTAGATCAGATACATTTTACAGTTGTAACTAGAGAAAAAATTCTTAATCAAAGGAAGGATAAAGGTAATCATAGAGATAAAATATATTATTTAAGTTATATGATAATTACACAGTTAATTTCATGGTCAAAGGAGATGAACAAACATCTCTTTTTTATTAAATCTTTTTATTTTCAAAACACATGCATAGATAATTTTTAACATTCATCCTCGCAAAACTTTGCGTTCTAAATTTTTTCCTTCCCTTCCCTTCACTCCCTCTCCTAGATAACAAATAATCCAATATATGTTAAATGTGCAATTCTTCTATATATACTTATACAATTTTCATGTTCCACAAGAAAAATCAAATCAAAAAGGAAAAAATGAGAAAGAAAACAAAATGCAAACAAGCAACAATAAAAAAGTGTAAGCACTATGTTGTGATCCTCTCTCTGGTACAGATAGCTCTCTTCATGGCAAGATTATTGGAACTGGCCTGAACCACTTTGCTGTTGAAAAGAGCAATGTCCATCAGCATTGATCATCATATAATCTTGCTGTTTCTGTGTGCAAGTGAACAAATATTTCTCAAAAGAAGTTTAGACTGTTAGCAATCATATGAAAGACTGCTCCAATTCACTGATAACAAAGTACAAATCAAAGCATCTCTGAGGCTTGTTATTATTCAGTTGTTTCAGTCAATTCCGACTCTTTATGTGATCCCATTTAGGGTTTCTTGGCAAAGATACTGGAGTGGTTTGCTATTTCCTTCTCTATCTCATTTTTACAGATGAGAGAAGTGAAGTAAACAGGGTTAAGTGACTTGCCCAAGGTCACACAACTAGAAAGTATCTAAGGCCAGATTTGAACCAGATCTAGCAGTCTATCCATTATTGTGCCACGCAGCTTACAACCCTCAAATTAACAAAGATGACAAAACAATGGGAACAATGCTAGAAGAGTTATGGAAAAAACGGCAAAATAATATGCTAGTGGTAAGGCTGTGAATTAGTCTAACCATCCTGGAAAGCAATTTGGAATTATGCTAATGGAGGAATAAAATACTCACACTATCCTACTAGTAAGTCTATCTCTCCAAAAAAAAGCAAATGATAAAAAGAAAGGCCTTGTGTATTTTTGGTGTACTTTTTGTAGTAGCAAAGAGCTAGAAACAAAGCAGATACTTTTTGAATGAAAAATGGCAAAACAAATTGTGGCTCGTAGTGATTGACACATAGTAATTGCTATATAAATGTTTATTGACTGTGTACAAGAATGTATTGGAATATTATCATGCTATTAAAAGCAATAAATATGAATATAGAAAAGCATGAGAAGGTTTCTATGAACTGAAAATGAAAAGCAAAGTAAGCAGAAAGAGGAAAATAATCATTATAATGCCTACAAACAATTTCAATGGGAAGAATATCAGCAAACAATTGGGACTAAATACTATGAATTGTGATAACCAAGTTTTATCCTCAGAGAAGAAAGAAAAAGAAAATACATTCTCAATATACTTTCCTCCCTTCTTTGAAGAAATGGAAGACTGGGTATAGAACACTGGACTTGGCTGATGTCTTGGCTAATTTTGCAAAACTATTTTTTCCTTCTTTTTTATTCTTTGTTATAAGGGGTGGTTCCCAGGAAGAAAGGCAGAGATAAGGATATGCTAGAAAATGCAAGTAAATAAAAATAAAAAACATCAATAAAAAATTGGAAGAACAAATGCTGTTTGGCTTGACTTGGATTAGACCTGGTGACCGCAAAGTTGAGTCAGAATAAGATAATCTGTAAATATATGTAATAAAAAAGCTTTTTGAATTGGTTGGATTGAACATGGTAGCTATGAAACTAAATGAAAAGCAAAGTAAAGCAGCATTTTTATTACCATGAGCCCATCTACTTCATACTTTCTCATTTAGAATTTTTATTCTGCCCTGATCTGCATACAGAAGTTTTTTGTCTCATTTATTTGCAATTGTCCTTATGTACTGTCTTTCCAACTCCTCCCTATCCAAGACACACAGACAGGTGAGCTCTTGCCCTTTCAGTGAACCTCAGATATGTCATCCTGCTTTCTCCTTTATGTCCCTACCACCATCAGACATCAAAACTTTGAAATATTTATTCCTCTTTCAGTCTAAGACTTCCCTAACTCTTCTTTTGAACCATATTTCTAGGTTCAATGCCCCTACACACACACACACACACACACACACACACACACACACACACACACACACACCCCTCAGAGCTACCAAAGGCCCCAAGCAGACTTGGTTTCTATTGTAGGAATGCTTGGATTTCTTTTTTGGGGTTTAAAAAAAATTTATTTTTCTATTTAAATATGCTCAAGTTTTTCTGCATAAGTAATTTGGAGATTAAAGTCAATTTCCCTTGATTATTGGCATATATTATTTCTAGTATATTATAATTAGCATTGATTGTAACAATCACCTAAAGAGTTTTAATTGAGCTAGTGACTCATTTATCATTATCATAACAAGGAGACAAAAAGAATCTAGAAACCACTTCAAACCACAAATGTTAGATCTCTTTGATAAAGAAGTATGTCAGTCAAGGATAACTACATAATGTAAACTTGTCTGCATAATTTTATGGAGCAGGGTGCAGTGGTGCATGTCTATAATTCTTATCAAACTCTTACTTCCATCTTTTACACTTCTTTCTAAAGAATCTAAGTTGGTTCATGAGTCCCCAGAGCATCCAAATTAGTCTTTTCAATCAACTTCTAGTTTTCTTTGTCACTGGAATCCTTTCACTTTTAGTCTTCAGAATTTCATTCATGAAAATTTTCAAATCCCCTTGAACTGACTTCTATTGTAGAATTTTACTCATGGGATCCTATTCATCCTTCCTTTCCTCTTTGAAATCTGTTTTCCCCAAATATAAGGTTCTCCAAATCCAGGCTCTCCAAATCCACATTCCAGTCATCAGTTTCATCCTATTGAGTCTCAGTAATAACTGACATCATTTGCCTCTTTGTTTTAGGATCATCCTTGAGTAATATTCTTCTTGCTTGTTGCCTAAACTGTGGGCATTTGTATATAGATTTGAGATCATGAGTTTTGCCATTGGCTTCTTTCTTGAGATGATCTCTAATCTCTTGTCTAACTAGCTTTAAATCCATAATCCAGGTTCTTATTCAGTTTCTCCCTTCCAGACCTAAGGATGTCAAACCAATTCTTCCCTCCTGGCCTCCAGCACTCAGTAAACTACTTAGTCCTGATTAATTTATCCACTCACTGCCAGAAGAGATAGAATCACTGTCCAGAATTAAATCCATTCTGGAATTTGAAGGTGAGCAGTTGTGGTATTTTCATACTGTAGAAATGGGAGAAAGGGACTGGATGAACGAGGTAATGAGAGAAGGGGCACATCAGAAGAGTATCCCTCAGAAAATGGAAGCATAGTAGTATATTAAATCCAATTCTAACAAATTGTGGGTGATGCCCTGCCCAGGTCTGGCTTCACCTTAGATATGTATTAGTTGTGTGATTCTGGGCAAATCATTTAACTTCTGCTTCTTTTTTTTCTTGTATGCAAAAAAAAAACATACTTGTAACTGTCTCCCAGAGTTGTCAAGAGATTAAAAAAAATATCTGCAAAGCATTTAGCAGTGCTTGGAATGTAATAGGTACTTGATAAATACTTATTTCCTTCCTTCCTTGGGTGGTTTGATTACAGGGAATCCAATAAATTACCTTGTTCATTAAAGTATAGTTCCCACTCACACCTAAAATCCCAACAGTTAGAATTGTTCCTTTAGGTTCTTTTTTTGGGAGGAGGAGGGGTATTTCTCTTTTGACTCTCATTTAAAAAGCAAATCCCATCGGAAGAAGAGAACTGCATTAAGTCCCCAACATCTGTCATCCATTCATAGGAGGTCAGTGCTGAAAAGGAGCTTAGAGGTCATCTAGTCTAAATGCTTCATTTTACAGATAAGATTTCTGGGACCCAGAAAGGTGATGTGATTTAGCCAAACCACATTGTAAACTAATTGCTGAGCTGGGCTTAAGGATGAATGAACTTGGTAACTCCTTTTTGCTCTAAGAGGAGAAACTTAGGCAATGGAAGAGTTCTGGGGGACAGATCCCAAAAGCAGAGAAAAGGACAAAAGAAAGAGCCCATTTTACTGGGTGTGGAGAGGGAAAAGGGAAGCAGATGGGAGGAAAGCGTAGCTTGCTCTTGCCTAGCCAATGTTTTTGCTCTTTCCCCTTCACTTGTGTACAGTGTAAATATTGAATCTATCTATCCTAGATTTGGAATAAATATTTGCAGAAAGAACTGATGAATGAATGGCCAGTATGTTCTCTGTAAAATCCTCAGTTCTTTGAGTCTCCCCTCCCCAAAATTGATACATAGTAAATTGTGCAAATGCAAGGATTTAATCTTATCTTCTTGTGTATTTATGTTCATTGTTTATCAGTCAATTGTCTAGAAAAAGACTTCCACTTTGGGCTCTTTCAGTGAAATCTTTGGATTTTGCAGAAATATTTTGCAGGGGAAGTTGAGTAGGTTTAGAAAATTACTGAGAATTCCCACACTCTAAACGTAAAAAAGAGCCATGTGACTTTTGCCCTCTCTAGGACTTCCCTTCACCAAATTCAGTCACAGTCCCTTTATGACTTAGTATGGAAGTACTCAGAAGTTAAAAGTTAAGCAACTTCCCAGTCACATGCTAGTAAATGTCATAACAAGATCTAAACTGACTTCAAAGACCTCTCTCTAGTCATTCTGCCAGGCTGCTTCCTATGTATGAATATTCTTTTAAATTCAGTTTCCTCTGCTTCTAGGGACATAGTGTATTGGAAACACCCCAGAAGTACAAATTAGTGTACCTGAATTTCTAGCCCCAAACCTGCAACTAACCAGTTTGTATCATGTTGAGTGAATTGCTTCCTCTCTCCAGAATCAGCTTCCTAATTTATAAAGGAGTTGGTGAAACTTGAAGTAAAAGGTCTTTTCTAGTTCTAATAGTAATATATTTACTTATTCAATGCCATACTAATCAAACTACCAAAGGATTACTTTATAGATCAAAAAAATATATAGAGCTATGAAATAATAGGTAATAGTAATGTTGGAATTCACTAAAAGGAACAAAATAAAAAATCTCAAAGGAAATAACATGGGAGTGGGAAAGGGTGCCTAGCAAAGCCATGTCTCCAACTTTACCACAGAAAGGTAATCACCAAAATAATTTAGTATTGGTTAAGAAATAGAGAGGTTGATCAGTAGAACAGGGTAGGTGCATACAGAAGCAAATGAGCCATTAATTTGGTGTTTTATAAACCCTAAGACCCCATTTACTAGGATAAGAACTCACTATTTGACAAAAATTTCTGGGGAAACTGGAACAAAGTGAAAAGTAAATATGAACCAACATCTCATTATCTTGATAAGCTCCAAATGGAAACATAGACATAAAGAATGACATTACAATCAAATAGAAGAGTAGGAAGAAGTTACTTTTTAGATCTATGGATATAGGGAAAAGTTCATGATAGAACAAGAGAGAAAGAGAGATAGAGAAAAGAATACAGAAAATAAAGTGATCAATTTTGGCTATGCAAAATTTAAAAAAAAATCTCACAAACAAAACCAATACAGATTAAGTTAGAGGAAAAGCAGGTGACTTAGAATAAAGACTTTTGTAGCAAGTTACTCTGATAAAGTTCTCATTTCTAAGATATATAGGAAACTCAAATTTATAAGAATTAGAGCCATTCCCTAACTGGTCAAAGAATATGGCCAGAAAATTTTTAGTTGAAGAAAACCAATTGTCTGCCACTGGCCATATTTAGGGGAAAAAAAATGCTCCAAATCACTAATAACTATAAAAAGATAAATTAAAGTCCCTGATATTTTGTCTCATCTAGCATATTAGCAAAGTTGACAAAAAAAAAGGAACATGACAAATGCTGGAGAGACTGTGGGAAAACAGGTACATTAATGCGTTGTTAGTAGAGTTATTGGCTTGTTTCAGCCATCTTTGAAAATAATATGTAGAGGGGCAGCTAGATGGCACAGTGGATAGAGTGCTGGCCCTGAAATCAGCAGGACCTAAGTTAAAATCCGGTTTCAGACACTAAACACTTCCTAGCTGTGTGACCTGGGAAAGTTATGTAATGCTGGAGAAACTGAGGCAAGATAGAGATTATAGAGTTTTTAATATTTTATTTGGATTTCTGAGAGGGAGAGATTGTGCTAGGGGCATGATGCCCCCAGGGCTGATATCCAAAGCATCCCAGAAATGTGAGTTCTCAATGACATATATACAAGCTCCAAGCTCAGGTACACAAAGGGGGTGGAGTCCAAACTCTTTTGATCAGGAATCTCCAGGCAGGGGCCATCAATCCAATTTTGACAGGTTCGGGGTGTACGACCATAAATTCTTACTAACTAGGAATTAAGGAGGTGTTTAGCTAGAGCCAGGAAGTCTGAAACCTAGAAATATAGACAATATGAATTAAGTATCTGAGATAGGATATCTAGAGTCTTATCTTTTGGAATGCCAGATCTCTACAGCCCTAATTATCTCAGTTCTAATAAACAAAAAAAGGAGGTTGCAACCAGGGAAACTGAGGCAGAACAATTTAAGGAAACTGAAGCAGAACAATTTAGGGAAACTGAGGCAGAACAATTTAGGAAACTGTGGCACAATAGTCACTTAACCCTAATTGCCTCAGAAAAAAAATTAAGAAGAAAATAATCTGTAGTTATGCTTTAAAAGTTACTAAACTGTATATAATCTTTGACTCAGGATACCACTACTAAGTCCATACCCTCAAAGAGATCAAAGAAAAGGAAAAGAACCCATATGTACAAAAATACTTATAGCAGGGTTTTTTTTTTTTTTTTTTTGTGATGGCAAACAAATGGAAACTTTTTCTTCAGGCCTGGATTAGACTAAATGACTCTTGAGGTCTCTTTTAACTCCAAGAGTCTGTGATCTGTGATGTGGATATGGGAGGAAATGGACCTCAAGACAGGAAACAAGATCAAAAACAATCTGGGTCTTATGATCAGCTTTTTCTCTAAGCCAGAATTGTATTCACTAGTGTCCTAGTCATCATTAGCACTAAATTAGTATGAAAAATTAAAACAGGTTTTGCTGTGGGAAGGTATAAATAAATAAGTAAAGAGACAGAAAGAAAAAACTGAGAGTGGTGAGGGGGAAAAAATGGAGCAAAACAGCTTGGGTTCCATATATTTCCTAAGAGAAGTACTCCCTATCCAGGCTCTGCATACCAATTCCTCCCTATCACTGCCCCTCATGGATGAATGTCCAGGACTCTATCACCTTTTCCTTTCTCCACTTAATTCTCTTCCTTCCTGCTGTTGTATCCAGCACAAAATTCAAGGAGGGGAAGTACCTGATCCTATGCCAGGGCTGCATCCAGAAAAATAAATGAGACTTTCTTAGGGAAGTTTTTTTTTGAAATCATAATTTAAAATGAGGCCTGAATAACTGACTTTTTTCAGCTAGGATATAATCACAAATTATTCAGTGATAATGTTATTTTTCCACTCCCTTTCAATCTTTTAGGATTAGAAATTTGTGTTGCTTGTGACTACTTCCTCCCCAGGATTATTTTCCCTTTTAATAATTCTCTACCTCCTACTATTTCTCTACCAAATGATTTGTATGAGTGGATGCTTGTGTTTAACCCTCTTTTGTCCTTTTCATATAAGAATAAGATTGACCTGATGACTGCTCCCCTCAGTCCTCCATCAATAGTTGAATACTCTTCTTACACATCCCATTAAGAAATAGTGATTCCCTTTTCCCTTCTTTTCCCTTCCCTCCTCTTTCCCTTTTTCAAACCCTCAAAACAAAAAACAAAACAAAACCAATCCCAAGGACTTCTTTCTTATTATTTTCTTATTATCCTTTGAATATATTAAGGTATTGAAGAGACAGTTGTTTATTTTCACCTATTCAAATGTTAACACTACATCATCCTACAGTTCCTTCCAATTGTTCAAATAAATTTACCCTTCTAATTTTCTTTTGATTTTTTAATCTGTATTTCAAAGCTCCTCAACCCCAATCATTTTCTCAGAAATGTTTGAACATACTGTAATTATTAAAAATCCATTTTCCCCCCTAAAGGATTATACAGTCCTCAGTTTTGCAAGGTAAGTTCTTGGTTATAAACATATTTATTATATTCCAAGATGTCCTCTCATTTTTAGCAGCTGCTGCTAGGCCTTGTGCAATCCTTACTAATTCTTTTATACTCGATTTGCTTCTCTCTGTATACAGTCTTATCTTATATTACCCTCCTTCTTTCATGCACTGTGTTGCAGTGGAACTGGACAATTCTTTGTCTCCACCCCTTCCGCTTTCCACCTCTCCCTCAAAAATACTCAACATCTCTTTTTGCCTTTGTTACTTATTATGTCCAGGATACACTTACCCATTCTTTAAAGTCTAATTAAAATTCTGCTTTCCCCAGGAATTTTTCTGTAATTAATCCTGATTGGTAATGCCCCACTCCTAATCTCAAATACCACTTTTTTGTGTATAATTTTCCAAATAATTATCATGCTATATCGTGTATTATAATATGGAACCCTCCTCAGTCCCACTTAGTTACTAGGACTCATTGCCTTCTCAAATGCCCTTGAATTGTACTTATCTATGCCCCTGCTGAATTCACTCAAAGGAACAGAAAGTCCTTGAGGGAAAGGATCTTTTTGTTTTTGTTTTTGTTTTTTTTTCATATCTCCAAGTATCACTGGCATATGAGAATTGGCATTTTTTAAATGTCTGAATTTAACTAAATCCCTTTTGGTATCTAATGCTCTCAAAAGGGGTCAAGGACTATGTTTTCTTTAAATTTTGTATCCACTCTAAAACCTAACTGTGCTTTGCATGTAGTAGGCATTTAGTAAAATTTGGTTGACTGAGCAAACCTAGAATTTCAGAGTTTAGTTATCATTTAGTTCAAGCTCCTCATTTTAGAGAGAAGGAAACTGAGGTCCAGAGAAAGGAAGTGATTTGTCTATGATCTTTCAGCTATAGTGATAGGACAAGAACATCTCCATTTGGAAATCAGAATGAGTTTTCTCAGAGAAACAGTGTTTCAAATCATTCTTTGATTCTGTTTCTACTGACTTCCTTTAGGATTCAACTACATAAATAGTCTTTTGTGGGCTGACCTGGGAACTGAATCACTATCTCTGTGGAAAAAAATATATCCATATATATCCAAAAACATTCCAAAAAGCTGGCTTAAGAACTTTAGGACGACAACTGATTCATAAGCTGAAGGACATACCATATAAACTTAAGTGCTTAATACATACTAAGGGAGTCAGGAAAGAAGTCAGTTGGGTTCACTCAGTTCTGCGTTCACTCAGAAGGGTGAAATAGTCCCTGCCTTCAAGGAGCTCACATTCTATTAGAAGGAAGTGAGTGAAATGAGCAGAACCAGAAGATCACTGTACACTTCAACAACAATACTGTATGAGGATGTATTCTGATGGAAGTGGAAATCTTCAACATAAAGAAAAGCCAACTCACTTCCAGTTGATCAATGATGGACAGAAATAACTACACCCAGAGAAGGAACACTGGGAAGTGAATGTAAAATATTAGCACTACTGTCTATCTACCCAGGTTACTTATACCTTCGGAAGCTAATAATTAATGTGCAACAAGAAAATTGGATTTACACACATATATTGTATCTAGGTTATACTGTAACACATGTAAAATGTATGGGATTGCCTGTCATCGGGGGGGAGGGAGTGGAGGGAGGGGAAAATTTGGAAAAATGAATACAAGGGATAATGTTATAAAAAAAATTACTCATACATATATACTGTCAAAAAATTTATAATTATAAAAAGAAGGATATGACAACTTTGTACACAGATAAGCAAAAACAGTATACACAGATGAGCAAATATGATGAATACACAAAGTAATTTCACTGGAGACGGTTCAATAAGAGTAATAGCTGACCTGTACTTTAAAGTAAGCTAAAGAATTATATAAGTAAGAGTGAGAAAAGCAGTGCATTTCAGATATGGAGATACCTCCCCAATCCTGTACAAAGGTAAAAAAAGGTTCCATAGCTAGATTGTAGAAGACTATAAATACCTGTTAAATAGACTCAGCTACCACTCCAAGAGAATGTCCACTTGAATTGAGAAGATAGGGAGTATACATAAGGAAAATACTTTAAATCACTTAAAAGCACAAATAAGTATTAATTTGGGATATAGGAACATTCGTGCTGAGGAGACCTGAATAAGTCACATTTTCATTTCCATAATCCATTATTTGCCAAATCCGTCCTCTCATTAGTGTAGATACTAAACACATTAGTGTGGAGCAAACAACCATATCTTTTCATTCTATTAAGTATGGTCCATAACCATATCCATAAAACGCTCCACTGGGGGAATCTACTCAGTGGGTTGGGGGAACTTTTGATGGTGTGTAGAGAGACCAGTTGGTCACACAAGCTGGCTATCAGCTTATCTCACTGCAAGCAAGACCAGTCAACTCCCTAACCTTCCTTTAAAATGCAATTAAAATTCTCCAGGAAGTTTTCTGTAATTAACTCTAGTTAGTAATTCTTCACCCACTCATGTACCCCATAACTTCATAGAGCATTTTTGGAGGGATAATTCTCTAATACATATATTGTGCAATATTGTGTCTCGTAGCTCATATTATAACTCTTATAGTCTTTCTTGACCCCACTTAGTTGCTAGGGCTCACTCCCTTCTATATTCTCTGATCATACGCTTCTTTGCTAATGTCTTGCATGCTGCTTCTCTTGTGCAATTCTTCACAGTTATACTGAAACTTTCTCTCATCCATCATGCATCTCTCTCTGACATTTTAGTTGAGATACAACTTTAGTTCTTTGGTAACTGTGGTATTCCATGAACAGGTTTGTTTTTTTTTTTCTTTAAATTAAGTTCAATTATTCAGTTAAATAAATGTTTTTTAAGTTCCCATTGGATCCGAAACACTATGTTCAATATGATATATTGAATGTGCGTGTGTGTGTGTATATATATATATGTATATGTATATATGTTTATACTGAATATAAAAGTGTAAACATGAAACAGTATGATAATTCAATAGGAGGATAATAGAGAAAAGACATGTATGCAAATAAATCTCACTGAAGAAAGGGTTCATAAACTCAAAGGAGAGATCCAGATAAAGAGATCTAGGACTCTAGCATAGAGCAATACTTTCAACTGAATGAATCAAAGAAGATTTTGAATCAAAGAAGATTTCATGGAGAAGGTGGCACCTGAGTCAAAACTTGAAAAAGGAGAAAGATGTTGACAATATAGAACAGCGCATCGAGCACTAGCTAGGGAGTCAAAGGACTTGGGTTATTGCCTGTAAAATGCTGAATAAGTCACAACCTCCCTAGGTCCTAGTTTGCAATCTGTAAAATGAAGAGGTTGGACCATATCTGTAGTTTGTGACCCCATGTAAAGTCTCATAACTGACTGTAGGGATCATGAAATTATGATTAATTATCAGTAAGTGTTTGATTTGTTTACCTATTTATATAGCTATATGCCTGGGGCTGTGTAAAAATTTCTGGAAAAAGGAGTCTCAAGTAGAAAAATTTAAGAAGTGCTGGACTAAATGATCTCTGGTGTCTCTTCTAGTTCAAGATTTAGAATGCTTGGATCCCATGACAGAAAAGAGATAAGGAAGTCCATTCCAGGAGTAAGGATCTTATCAATAGCAGTGATAGCTGATGGGAATGTACAAAGGCAGGAGATAGGAAACTGCTGTTGGTCTAAGGTGACTAGAATGTAAAGGGAAGGATGGTGAACTAAGACAGAAAAAGAAGGATAGAGCAGGGTTACAAAGGACTCTAGCCTGGATTAGGGTGTTGTTGCTTTTTTTATTCCCTGACATGAACCTCCTACTATGCTTATAGACCCCTTCTCACAATTATGTTTATAAATGCACAAAATGAGAAAACATGGGATTACAAAGAAATCCAATTATATTGGACTATTTATCCAAATATTTTTAAAACAAAGTTTATAGACCCCCAAATTAGAAACCCTGCCCTAAACAGTTGAGTTTGCATTTTTTCTGGAGGCAATAGAGAACACTGAAGAAGGTTTTTAGATAGTAGGATGTCATGATGAGATTTGTGCATTAGAAAGATTTTTTTTTTTTTGATACCTGCATGAAAAGGGAATTAAAGAAAAGAAAGACTAATGGCCTAGTAGAGGCCATTAAATTTGTTTAGGTCATAAAGACCTAAACTCTGTGAGTGGAAAGTAGAAGATAAAAAGGATGGGTTTTGTGTAAGTAGGAAATAATTGGGTAGATGTGGGGAGTGAGAAAGGAGTTATAAAAGATGACTTCTAGGTTTCAAGTTTGAGTGTCTGTGAGGATTGTAGTGACCTCAAGAGGAAATCAGAAAATTAGAAGTAGAGGTGGACCTTGAAGAAGGCAGATGATGAGTTTGACTTTGTCCAAGTGAAATATGTGGCAAGCAGTTTATTTAGGTGGGACTGCCTGATTATCAGGAAGATTAGAACTGATGAATTAGAACTCAGGGACTTGGAAATGAGACTGGTATGTGGATTTGGGAAGTATCTGTATAGATTATAAAAACCAGTGAGAAAATAAGATTAGCAAAGAATGAGAGAGAGAGAGAGAGAGAGAGAGAGAGAGAGAGAGAGAGAGAGAGAGAGAGAGAGAGAGAGAAAGGAGAGAGAGACAGAGAGAGACAGAGAGACAGAGAGAGACAGAGAGACAGAGAGAGACAGAGAGAAAGGAGAGAGAGAGAGACAGAGACAGAGAGACAGAGACAGAGACAGAGAGACAGAGACAGAGAGACAGAGAGAGAAAGGAGAGAGACAGAGAGAGACAGAGAGAGACAGAGAGACAGAGACAGAGACAGAGAGAGAGAGAGAGAGAGAGAGAGAGAGAGAGAGAGAGAGAGAAAGAGAGAGAGAGAGAGAGAGAGAGAGAGAGAGAGAGAGAGAGAGAGAGAGAGAGAGAGAGAGAGAGAGAGAGAGAAAGAAGTGGGCTTCCATCTTAGGCTTAGGACATCTTTAGGATGTGAATGGAGTAAAGAACTGGTAAAGAAATCTGAATTGATAATTCTGTTAAAAAAAATGAATTGGATAACTGGAGAAGAAACAAACGGATAGAAGAACCAAGAGAAAATGGTGTCCTAGAAGCTAAGAGAAGAGATAATACCCAAGCAGGGGAAGATATGACAGTGCTAGAAGTGTTCTGGAATGATCATTTATACATTACACAGATGGGATTCTCAGTTAGGCAGTTAAGAGGAGCGGCTAGATCAGGGGTAGGGAATGTCCCACCCATGGACCTGTATGAGGCTAGTGAAATCATTTGCTAAGGCAACCACAGGTAACAATGAGCTGAAAGTTAGGTATAACAACCTCCCATTGCTTAAACTTAAAAAAAAAAATTAATGATAGCTTTTTATTTTTCAAAATATATGCAAAGATAGTTTTCAACATTCACCCTTGCAAAACCTTGTGTTCCACATTTTTTCCTTCCTTCCCACTCCCACACAGCAAATAATCCAATATAGGTTAAATGTGCAATTCTTCTAAACATATTTCCACATTTATCATGCTGCACAAGAAAAATCAAATCACCTGTATGTGCAAAAATGTTTGTGGCAGCCCTCTTTGTAGTGGCCAGAAACTGGAAAATGAAAGAATGCTCATCAATTTGGTATATGAATGTTATGGAATATTATTGTTCTGTAGGAAATGACCAACAGGAGGATTTCAGAAAGGCCTGGAGAGACTTACAGGAACTGATGCTGAGTGAAATGAGCAGGACCAGGAGATCGTTGTATATTTCAACAGCATCATTTCTGATGATCAATTCTGATGGGCGTGGCCATCTTTAACAATGAGATGAACCAATCAGTTCCAATTGAGCAGTAATGAACTGAACCAGATACACCCAGCGAAAGAACTCTGGGAGACTATGAACCTCTACATAGAATTCCCAATCCCTCTAATTTTGTCCGCCTGCGTTTTGGATTTCCTTCACAGGCTAATTGTACACGATTTCAAATCTGATTCTTTTTGTACAGCAAAACAACTGTATGGACATGTATGCATATATTGTATTTAACTTATACTTTAACATATTTAACATGTATTGGTCAACCTGCCATCTGGGGGAGGGGGTGGGGGGAAGGAGGGGACAAATTAGAACAAAAGCTTGGCAATTGCCAGTGCTGTAAAATTACCCATGCATATGTCTTGTAAATAAAAAGCTACAATAATTAAAAAAAAGAAATGTGTATAAAAAATGAATGTACATGTATAACCTATAAAAATAAAACAAACAAAAAAAGAAAAATCATATCAAGAAAAAAATAAGAGAAAAAAACCCACCGCTGTTTGACTTTTTAAATTGATAACTTTGTATGGTCTGAGGGTGATGGTATAAATATCCAAATAGCCATTGGCAGAAAAAAAGGTTCCCCACTCTGGACTCGATGCTCTTAGAGGTCCTTCCGGTTGTAAGATTGTCTGTCTGAATTGAATGTAAACTGTGTGCACTATTGTCTTTCTACCCAGGTTACTTATACCTTCGGAATCCAATTCTCACCGTGCAACAGGAAGTTTGGTTTTGCACACATGTATTGTGTCTAGATTAGACTAGCACATTTAATATGTATGAGAATGCCTGTCATCTGGAGGAGGGAGGGAGGGGGGAGGGGAAAATTTGGAAAAATGAATACAAGGGATAATGTTGTGAAAAAGAAATTACTCATATATATGTATTGTCAAGAAGAATTGTAATTATAAAATTAATTTTAAAAAAATTGTGTTGAGAGATTGTGGCTCTGCAGTGGGGAGGACTGAATTTGAACGTGACCTTGACAGAAGGTCCAGTTCAGGCGAGATGATTGGAGTTTAAGTCATGGCTGTTCTCCTTGGGCAACATGAGAAAACAGGCCCAGAGAAGTTAAATCGTTTACCTAAGATGACCAAAGTTGTGGGAAAACTAGGGCTTGAAACTAGGTCACTGGACTTCGGTCTCTTTTTAAACGCCTCTCACCACCTTCTGACCTCATGACAGTGAGGGTTTTATGGGGCAAAGGGAAGATTTTTTGGAGTAGGTGAGGTAATGGGGGGCTGGACATCGCCCTCTCTTGATCCTTGACCCTCCCTGCCTCAGTGTATATGTGTATTTGTGCAGTAAATATAAATAACCCAAGGGTCCTTTTCCTCTAGGATTTCTTTGCATTATGCGTTTCAATGTAAATTGCTTTCCAGGTGAGCCACAGGGCGGCATTAATGCGCCTGCGTGTTAAGTGATCTCTCCGCCCCGCCCCCAGCCCGCTTGCTGTCTCCCATTACACTGATCCCGCAGAGAGTTCCCAGAGAGCCGAGATTGTAGATTTGTATTTGCATTTGTAAATACACGGTGCTTAATCGATGCTTATGGATAGCTAATATGTGTTTTGCATGATTTTACATAGATAATGGTATCCTATTGTTTGCCGTTTCAGAGGATTAGGGAGGGGCTGGAGGGAAAGAGAAAATTTGGAACTCAAATTTTAAAATGAATGTTAAAAATGATTAAATGAAATAAAAAAAAAAAAAAAAAGTCGTTTGAGTGAGCGGCAGACTCCCGGGCCTGATGTTCGTGCTTCTGTGACCGGACTGCTACCCAGAGGCCCCGGCTTCCCCACGTGGCAAGCATTAAGACCTCCACGCCTAAGTTGTAGGGAGCTCCTCCCACCCGACGCCTACTCTTCCTTCTGCCCAAAGCGGCGTCAATGGTTTCGACCAACCTACTAAGCACGTGGAAATCGGCCTGCCGCCGCTCCCCTTAACTCTCCACACGTGGTTTCTTCCACGGAGAGGGGCGGGGTCAGGGACGGGGGCGGAGGCGGGGGGGACGGGCCATGACCGGGGCGGGGCACGAATTGGGGACGCCGATTGGCCGGGGCAGGAGTAAACATCCGGTGTGGGCGTCGGCGGAAGTGTGAGCCGTTCCAGGCTGTGGCGGCGGTGTCTGGCTGGGGATTGAAGGCGGGGCTGGGTCGGTTCCGGAGAGGGTCCGGAGCGCGGGTTGGGTCGGGTTGGGTCGGGTTGGATCGGGCGGGCTGGCGGGCGGGCAGGTGGCCCGGCGGCATGGGCTGGTGCGCGGCGCGCTGAGGTGGACACGAGCTAGGGGCATGGCCGGCGCTCGGGCCGCCGCCGCCTCTTCGTCGCCCTCGTCCGGCTCTTCCTCTGCTTCCTCGGCGTCTACCTCCTCGGCGTCGCCGCCGCAGGAGCCGGGGCTGGTCGAGCTGCTGGAGGAGTTCTCCCGGACTCAGTACCGGGCCAAGGACTGCGGCAGTGGCGCGGGCAACGCCAAGGTACGGGCGGGGAGGGAGGCCTCGGGGCCTGCAGCCCCCAGCCCTGGGCTTGTTCCTCTTCCCCTCCCGGCCTCGGAAGGGAGCAGCGAGTCTTTGTTTCCCCTCGAGCTTCGGGGCGGGGGTTTCCCTCTCGGGGGCCCTAGACGGTCAGGACACGGCGGGCACTGACTTTCTCTTAAGAGTTGCGAGCTCCGGAGGAGCTTAATAAATGCTCGCTGACTCGCTGCCCACGAGTTTCTCCCGCCTGCTTTTTAAAGACCCCCCCCTCCACCCGGTGTCCCCAGTCTAACTCTAGGACGATCGCTTGCACGCCGGCTCCCCGGTCGGAAGCTCCTCCGCGTGCTCCTGAGGGGCGTCCGCTCCTGCCCCGTCGGTGCTTGGGCTGCCTGGCTCTCCCGGAGCCGCAGCCCCCTGAGGGCAGCGACCTCTGCTGCCTCGCTCCGTGCCAGGCCCCGGGGACGCTCCCTAATCCGCGAGGGCCCGAACTTTGCCAAGTGCAGGGAGCCGAAACCTTTTTTGAACTCAGTGCTTCCCCTTCGAAACTGCGCTCCACCCGCCCGCGTTTTGTTCGTGCTTTTGGGGGGAGGGTGTCTGAGCTCTCCGCGCAGAGACCGCCGTGGCGCGCTGCCTGCCGCCGGCCGGATGCACGGAGAGGCCCGCGGGGCAGGGCGGAATTCAGAGAGCGCTCCTGGGGGCTCCGGCCTGGGTCTGTACCTGCCCCAAGCTGCCGCCTCGGGGTGGTGGGTTATTCCGCCCCAGGCCGCGCTCGGGCGGGGTGTTCTGTACTCCTCCCTCTCGGAAATGCCCAAAGTGAATCTGATCTTCTGGTATCTCAACTTCTCTACGTGTATTTAGTCAGGATCTGGTTTACGGTCCAAGCATCCGAGCTCTACTTCCAGAAGTTTCAGCCGTAGAAATAGCTTGGTGTTTGCTGTGGATCCCGCTATAACGATAACTTCGATGTAGTCTGTTTTCTCTGGACTTCTATCCGAGTATTTAGTTTCTAGAGGATCCGTTTCATGGCCATAGAACTTCTGAGTTTTAACTACTTCCAGAAGTTTCAGCTGTAAGTGTTTTTAGATATTACTACTGCTAACTTCTAGGTAGTTCTGAAAAGTTGGCAAGGCTTTCTTCCAAAGCCTAGAACAAATACTGTCCCTCTTGGCTCTTACTGCCGGGAGAGGTTGTGCCTTACCCTCCTAATTAAGCTATCCTCGGGTCACATCTTCTGCTGCTCCCGTTCTGACACCTGTTTGAATCAGAAACAGTTGTCTTTCCTGGAGGTCCCCGACAGCTGGCCGCATCCCGACTTCCTTTGAGAGAGCCTCTGTCTAGCTTGTGGACAGACTAACTCAAGCTTTGCTCTCCCTCCTGTTTGTGAGGCCAGAGGTGACTCTTGCCTCCTGCTGCCTCCTGGGTTCTCCCCCACTGAGTATTTGTCACCTCCCAGGAGCCTGTCTGAAAAATCTAGGGCCAGTAATCGGAATTGGGACCGATATGATAAACTAAAGGGACCCAGGGGAATGTTGACAAGCAAAAGTTTATTTCAGGTAAACCCATTGATGTCTTAACAGGGACAGATTCTTCCAAGCAGCTTCAGCTGTGTGCCCAATAAAAACACTACTGTGTGCTCAGTTAGGTTTTAATTTCTTTTCAGGTTGAACGGATTGAGAAGAGATGTCTAGAGTTGTTTGGCCGGGATTACTGTTACAGTGTGATCCCGAATGTGAATGGAGAAATCTGTGGCCACTATCCCCGGTACATTGTGTTCTTGGAGTATGAGAGCTCTGAGAAGGAGAAAGACACGTAAGTGGCTGCTGATTACAGATAAGGTGCTTTCTATGATTCAGCTTGGAGGCTGGTGCTGCCTGCATCTGACAGTTATTATTACAGGTTAGCACCTTCATCGAGTCATTGAGTGCTTTCACTACATTGTTTTCTTGATATAAAACTTTGGAGTAGAATTTATATAGCTGTCAAGTTTATTATTTATTTTTCTCTTATCCCCAGTCCAGCTTAAGCTGATTAAAGGGAAGAAAAACCAATATGACTAAAAAACAAATTGACTTCATAAAGTCATCACACCTAATGGAGAAACCCCTATCCTCAGTTCCCCATTTGGGGACAGAGATGGGAGGCTTCTTACTGATTGGGGCTTACAGAGGCTTGATAAGTCCCCATCAGCTCATGGCTCTTTGAGAGTTTATAGTCATTAAGTGATCAGGAAAAGAAAAAATTATTGATGAGGTAATAAGGGCTGTGTGAAGATCTTATAGGATCAAATTTAGTTATTTCTGAGGGGAACCTTTCTATTTCCCCTTTTGGGGGAGGCTATAAATCTAAATTCCAATCTCCTTACCTAAAGTTTAAAGAAGTGCCTTTCTTATATTTTTAGTTGAAGTTAATAGCAACATTAGTAGTATTCTCTCAACCTTAACCAGTTTGGAAAAGGTAGTTTCTTTTGGAGGCCTGCAGTTACTAGATTATTTTCATGAAAGGAGTGTTGGGCATTTGACCCAATTCAACTTTTCTAACCAAGTTTTAGCTTTGCCTTTTGTTGCCCTAATCCAACATAGAGGGTGGAGTTGTTGAAGCCTATCAGTGCTACTCTGTCCATATTACTGGAAGTAGAGGTAGGGTTTCTGTGTTAAAGAACTTATACCAGAAAAGCTTGTAAAGTTAGTTTTTATGATATCATATAATAAGGTACTTGACATGGCAGTGAGAGTGGGTGTCTCCCTTGAAGGGGAAATTAGGGAAAGAGACTGCATATAAAAACAAAGTAGTATAATTTTTGTTTCTTAAACAAGTCTGGCTTTGATCTTGTTAGCTGGATTTTCTTCAGTAAGTAAGGCCCTAACTCAATTTTAGGAGCTGTTGAGGAAGAAAGACTATACCATTGCCCTGCAACAGGGAGACAAATAACTAATCCTAAAAATAGAGTTGAGGGAGGAAGACCAATCTACTCAGAGTAGAGGCCTGGACAATAGGATATTCAATGCTATATCCCCCAGTAAATGGAAATCTTGGGGAGAAGAAACAAATAGAGTTTGAAACTGAGTGGTAATAGAGCTTGAACAGAGTTCTTGAACATTATTTTGATGAAGTTCTTTAGAAGAAAGTTTCTGGCTGATTACTTTTTTTTTTTTTTTTAATTAAACTATTTTTATCTACTAAGTGAAGGAAGTAGTCCTAAATGAAGAAATTGAGAAGTGACTTTTTTTTTTTTAAGTAGCTCATAGACATTAGAATAAGAATTTACACTGACTTGGGTCCTGGGTGGTCTGAGATTTTCTTGGGTAAAAGTTAAAACCTATTAAAACAATTGAGGAGAAAAATTAATAAAAATCCCTGAACCCTTAACATCTGTAAGCGATTAAAAGCATCATAATTATATCCCTCCCTCTTTTTCTAGCTCACCTTATTTGTTTAAAAAACACATTTCTCCCAACTAGAAATTTTTATTCATTGTATTCAGTCCCTGGCACATAGACTTAATAAATGCTTTGTCTGAGTGTTCTTTATAGTAGAAAAAGGGGGAAAGGATTCAGCTTCCTTTTATATATATAAATTTTTTTTTTTTTCTCCCTTTGGGGACAAGAAGAGAAATCAAAAGTATTACTTCCCCTTGGCCACCACTTATTACTGGAAGTGAGAAATGGCTGTTTGTATAGTATATTTACTGGCTAGTGATTTTGAAGATGTGTGAAAGCAAGCTTTTATTTTGGGGAAGTGGTGTTTGAGTGTGTTCTGCTTTTATTTGATACTGAAACTAGTTTCTAGGTGTGTTAATAATGGTTAATACCATTATTAAACTTGGCATCTTAGCCATCAAGCCAAAAAGCCTACAAATACAGAACAGCTGCCTTGTAACTTCTCCACCCCTATCCTATCCTTCCATCTCTTTGGATTCATTTTCTTTTTATTTCCTCTTTTTGATTTGAGCCAATCTGCTGCTACATTCTGAGAAAAAATGTTATCATTTAGAAAGTTTTAAAATGCAGTATGAGGCAGTTCCTCTCCTTCCACACATCCCTCTTTATTTCCTGGGGTACTTGAAAATTCATAATGCAGCCAAGTGACTACTTATGAATCAGTCATGTGGCCTGAGCATAGTCACAATACTGACTGCCCCCTTTCTGTTGAGCAGGTTTGAAAGCACCGTGCAGGTGGGCAGACTGCAGGACCTCGTCAACCGAAGTAAGATGGCCCGGTGCCGTGGGCGCTTTGTCTGCCCAGTCATCCTCTACAAGGGCAAGGTATAGTTTACCTGGAAACACAGTAGGAACATAATTAGGCTCTGTGCCATTCGTGCAGGTCACTGCTCCCACATCTTCCAGGATAATGATATGTATACACTTAGATATTTAGAGATTAGTATTAGGCCAGTTAGGTAAGCTGGATGGCAAAGGAATGGGTATTTCAGTGCCCAACACAGGGCTAATGGATTTACAAATAAATATGCTGTCCTTTGATTAAAGGAATGCAGAGAAGGGATTGAGCCAAATAGATTTGAATTTAAAAAAGGGGATGCTCTTGGTGTGGTGGGGAGTAAGTAGTATGAGCAGAATCCAGGAGGGATTGTGACTTGTAGAAGAGAGCATGATGACAAGTTGGATTTGTGGATGTGTTGATCATATTGAAAGATATAGATAGGTCTTATGTAGGAAATTAAAGCTGGCTGAAAATTTTGAACTTGGTCTTTAGTCTTTGGTCTTAGTCTTTGTAGGGTTCTTAATTGGGAAAGTGACTTAATGAAACTATTTTTAGAAAAATTATTCTAGTAATGATTTACAGGATGAATTGGAAGAAGCAAAAACCGTGGAGACTGGTTCAGACTGGTAGAATAACCTACATATGAATGACTTGGTTAGGGTAGTCAAAGGGGGAAATGAGAGATTGCAGAGAGAAATAGGTTTCTGCTGGACTCATTACTTTATATGCAGATAATCACAAGATTGTTAGTTGAGGCTAGAAGAATGGAAAAATGGGGTAGTTTGGAAAAGGGAAGCTAGTTTAACTAGGGGAAAACAAATTCAGCTTTGAATACATCTAGTGTTAGGTGATGGAAGTAGGGGATGCTAGTACGTTAAAAGTTGAGAAATCAGACAGGTGGAAATAGCAACTAGAGCCCAGCATCTGAGATAGACTTGGCAGTCTTCTGCATAGTTGTAACAGGCAAAGCTATAGCTTTGGTGACTTAATATAACTATAGCAAGGTGACTTAATGAAATGACTACATATATATAACACAGATTCTCTACCCAGAGTCTGAATTTATTTATTTTTATTAAATTTAATATTTTTTCAATTACATATAAAAACAATTTTAACACTTTTTTCGAACTTAGGAGTTACATGTTCTTTCCTTCCCTTCCTCCCCTTTGAGAAGGCAGTATGACATAAATTATATGAAAATGTATTTTACATGACTAGACAAATTATGCTGTGAAAGAAAACAGATCAAAAAACCCCCAAGAAATTTTTTAAGTATCTTGAATCTGCATTCAGGTTCCACCAGATCTTTCTCTGGAGATGGCTGCACCATTCATCATGAGTCCCTCAGAATTTTGAATCATTGTATTGCTGAGAATTTGCTAAGTTATTCACAGTAGGTCATCCTACAATATTGTTTTTACCATGTATAATTTTTTCCTGGTTTTATTTATTTCACTTTGCATCTGTTAATGACTTTCCAGCTTTCTGAAAGCATCCTGCTCATCATTTCTTATAACACAATAGTATTCCATCACAACCTTATGCAAAATTTATTCTGCCATTCTCCAATTGGTAGACATCCCCTCAATTTCCAATTCTTTGACATCACTACAATTTGTACATTTTTGCACAAAAGGGACCTTTTCCCTTTTTTATGATCTCTTTGGGATACACACGCAGTAGTGGTATGCAGTCTGATAGCTCTTTGGGCCTAATTCCAAATTGTATACTAATTCAACCATTCTGAAGAGCAATTTCACTAACAATGCTTTAGTATTTTAATTTTCCCATGTGTCTTCCAAGATTTGACTTTTCTCTTGTCATATTTATCTAATTAGTAATGATACAGAACATTTTGTCATGATTATAACTCTTTGATTAGTCTGAAAACTGTCCACTTATATCCTTTAACTATTTGTGAATTTGATTTTTAAACATTTTGCTAATTGTATTTCAATAATTGGTTTCTAGTATATTTCATGCCTTTTAAAATCTTGGTTTGAGAAAGGGTACTTCAGACTTAAGCTTAGGTTTCACCAGACTAAGATCTAAACTCCTGATCTGGAAGGAGGGGAAAGTTTTGGACACGCTCTGAATATAATGAACAGGGAGAGAGTGAGGGGGCTAGCAAAGGAATAGTCTCACTTCAAGACTGAACTCTTTACCCTTTTGTTTCTCAGACACTCCTTATTCTAAGTAAGTTCATTGTATTAAATATTAAAGTGAAACCACTAATAAAAATAAGGAAATAATTGCTATTACAGCCCTGTGAATTTTAAATTTAAAGAATTATCAGTTCAGAGAGCTTATTAAGAAGTAGTGTCCATTGCTACCCAAGAGTGGTATTACATGTCAGCATCAGTACTTTCTCTCCTCTTCCCCCTTTTTGTTAGAAGGGAGAAATGCTCTAGAATCTAGAGGTTTTTGACCATATAGAGAATTGCTTATTCATACCAGTGCTGATGAGGTATTTGGAAGAAAATTCTGATTTGAACTATGAGATAGGAAAAATAGTTTCTTGGCGGCATTATTCTACTTGTTTTCCAATATCCTATATGCTTTAGATCATATCTTTTTGATTCATGTGCCAGGGGAAGAGAACTTATTTTTACATAGGTACAAATCTGCCTTTGTTATGGGTATTAATGAGGAAAAAGAATTTACTTTGTAGAAAAAAATCTTGCAGCTTGCTTCTGTCAAGAATACATTCTTTGGGAGGGTGGAGCCAAGATGGGGGTAGAAGCTAGAAGCTCTCTAATTTTCTTTCTACCAAATATTTAATTCAGCCTCAAAAACAGCGCTTGACTGGTAAAACCCACGAAGATGGGAAATATAAATTCTTACCAGCGGAAGAATATCACCAGAAAAGGTTTGACCTGAGGTGGTGGGAGCAGACCAGGGCAGAGCAAAGAGAGAAACAGGAGCAGGGCGGCCTCTGCAGTTGGAAGGTTTACTCTCTGCTGTAGCCTGACTGCTTTGCTTTGGTGGCAGAGTAGGGGACCATTAGAGAAGTTGGAGCCTGGGGTAGTGGGTACGCTGAGGGACACCATAGCCTTAGAGACTCTGGCTGCACCCACCCAGGACCGGAAGTGACCTAGCACAGACCATAACACAGCTCTTCCTGGGGGTAGTGGAATTTTTCCAGCCCAATTGCGTTTCCCCAGGCAGGGACACTTCCAGTACTGTGAGAGACAGATGACTCAAAGTGAGTGTTCGAGGGGGGGCAGTGATACCATTGCTCTTTAACCACTAGTTCCAAGGCAGTCACTAATCCTCACAGCAGGACTCCTAATAGGGCACTTACACAGCCCAGCCCCTGATACCCAGGCATACTCACTTCTGTGTGGAGCTCTTCCTAGAGCCCTCCCACACCTCACCATTCCTTGCAGCCCATTGAGAGTACAAATACTGCCCATAAACCCATCCTAGCTCTGCAGAGGAAGCTGGTAATCTCCTTGCCCTGAGGGCAGATCCTGAAGGCTTTTTAAAAAATGAGCAAAAAAAAAAAAATGAAGAAAATGATTGAAAGCTTCTATGCAGAAAAAGAGCTGGTTTCCAAACCTGAAGAGGCTAATAGCAGACAGCCTCCATACAATTCCCCAAATAATGCTCTCCTAGAAGAAACTATTAATAATCTAAAGAGAGAATTAGAAGAAAAATGGGGAAAGGAAAGAGAAGCTATGCCAGAGAATAACAACTTCCTGAAATGTGAATTGGAAAAGATAAAGAATCACAGGAAGTGCAGGGAAACAGAAAAAGGAGTTGGAAAAGGTAAAGAAATCATAGGAAAGTAGGATCTGTGAATTGGAAAAGATAAAGAATTCCCAAGAAAGTAGGATTTGTGAATTGAAAAAAGAAAATAACTCACTAAAAATCAAATTTAGTGAAATGGAAAAAAAAGGAACAAAAAACAACTCATTTAAAAACTCAATTGGACACATACAAAAAGAAGTTTAAAAAGCTAATGAAGAAAATAACTCATTAAAAATCAGAACTGAACAAATAGAAATAAATGATTCACTGAGACACCAAGAATCAGTCAAGCAAAGCCAAAAAAAAATGAAAATCTGCAGAAAAATGTCAGCTATCTACTTGCCAAAACGACAGACCTGGAAAATAGATCTAGGAGAGACGATCTGAGGATTTTTGGACTTCCCGAAAATTATGATGGAAAAAAAGAGCCTAGATACTATTTTATAGGAAATCATCAGAACTGTCCAGAAATAATAGAACCAAGTGCCACAATAAGGGTCACTCAAGATCTGGCTGCCCCTACATTAAAGGATCTAAGGGCCTGGAATCTGAATAAACTACCCAGCTAAGTTAAGAGCTTCCTTCCATGAAAGAAGATGGACATTTAATGAAACAAATGAATTCCATATGTTTCTAAGTAAAAAAAAAAAAAAAAAAAAAAAAAAAAAAAAAAAAAAAAAAAACAGATCTAAAGAAAAAAATTTGGTCTCCAGTTGTAGGACTCGAGAAGCAGAAAAAGGTAAAAGGGATTCTTGAGAACTGTATTTCTGTTGTGGATATACATTAAGACTACATGTATAATTTGATTTTAAGGCTATAACAAAAAAAAAATGGAAGTAGAAATGGAAAGGGAATAGTGTAAGAGGGGAAAGGGAGATTAAAAAGAGGGAAACTACATCCCACAAAAGATAGGCAAAGAAAACCTATCATATCTGAGGGAAGTTAGAGGGGGAGAAACATTGTGTGAACCTTACTCCCATCTGAATTGACTCAGAGAAATAATTAGCATATTAGTTTTATAAAAAATTATTTCTCACCTCATTAAAAGGAGGGAAAGGAAAAGGGAAAAGAGCAAAAGGGAAAGGGATTTAAAGGGAAGAGGGAGGGATATTAAAGAGGGAGGGCTGTTTGATGCAAGTGGGGCTCATAAGTTTAATACTGGGGAAGGGGTTCTGTGGGGGTAAGGGAAAACATAATCGAGATATTATGGCAGGAAATACAGAATTAGGAATTTTAACTGTAAATGTGAATGGGATGAACTCTCCCATTAAGCGGAGGCAGATGGCAGACTGGATCAAAAGTCAGAACCCTACAATGTTTACAGGAAACATATTTAAAGCAGAGAGATACAGAGTAAAGGTAAAAGGTTGGAGCAGAATCTATTATGTTTCAAGTGAAGTTAAAAAAGCAGGGGTAGCCATCCTTAGATCAAGCAAAAGCAAAAATTGATCTAATCAAAAGTGATAAGGAAGGAAACTATATCTTGCTAAAGGGTAGCATAGACAATGAAGCCATATCAATACTAAACATATATGCACCAAGTGGTATAGCATCTAACTTCCTAAAGGAGAAGTTGAGAGTTGCAAGAAGAAATAGACAGCAAAACTATAATAGTGGGAGATCTCAACCTTGCACTCTCAGAATTAGATAAATCAAACCACAAAACAAAGAAAGAAATTAGAGGTAAATCAAATATTAGGGAAATTGGTATGATAGATCTTTGGAGAAAACTGAATGGTGACAGAAAGGAGTATACTTTCTTCTCAGCAGTTCATGGAACCTATACAAAAATTGACCATATATTAGGACATAAAGATCTCAAAATCAAATGCAGGAAGGCAGAAATAGTAAAGGCTTTCTTTTCAGATAATGATGCAATAAAAACTACATTCACCAAAAAGGGGTAAATAGATCAAAAAGTAATTGGAAACTAAATCTCATCTTAAAGGATGATTGGGTGAAACAGCAAATTATAGACACAATTTCACTCAAGATGACAGAGACATCATACCAAAATTTGTGGGATGTAGCTAAAGCAGTAATAAGGGGAAATTTTATATCTTTCAAGGCTTACTTGAAGAAAATAGAGAAAGAAGATCAATGAATTGGGCTTGCAACTTAAAAAGTTAGAAAAAAGACCAAATTAAAAACCCCCAATCAAATACTAAACTTGAAATTCTAAAATTAAAAGGAGAAATTAATAATATTGAAAGTAAAAACACTCGAACTAATAAAACTAAGTTGGTTTTATGAAAAAACCCAATAAAATAGATAAACCTTTGGTAAACCTGATTAGAAAAAAGAGGAAAATCAAGTTGTTAGCCTTAAAAATGAAAAGGGGGAACTGCTCACTAATGAGGAGGAAATTAGAGAAATAATGAGTTACTTTGCCCAACTTTATGCTAATAAATTTGATAACCTAAGTGAAATGGAGGACTACCTCCAAAAGTATAGGCTTTCCAGATTAACCGAGGAGGAAGTAAATTGCTTAAATAGTCCCATTTCAGAAAAAGAAATAGAGTAAGCTAATCTCCCTAATGAATATTGATGCTAAAATCTTAAATAAGATATTAGCAAAAAGACTCCAGAAAATCATCCCCAGGATGATACATAATGATCAAGTAGGATTTATACCAGGAATGCAGGGCTGGTTCAATATCAGTATAATTGACCATATTAATAATCAAATTAACAAAAATCATGATTATCTCAATAGATGCAGAAAAAGCATTTGATAAAATCCAACATCCATTCCTATTAAAAACACTTGAGAGCATAGGAATAAATGCACTTTTCCTTAAGATAATCAGTAGCATCTATTTAAAACCATCAATAAGCATTATATGTAATGGAGAAAGATTGCAACCATTCCCATTAAGATCAGGGGTGAAACAAGGTTGTCCACTATCACCATTACTATTCAATATTGTATTAGAAACACTAGCTTTGGCAGTAAGAGTGGAGAAAGATTAAAGGAATTAGAGTAGGTAATGAGGAAACCAAATTATTCCTCTGCAGATGATATGTTATACATAGAGAATCCCAAAGATTCAACTAAAAAACTATTGGAAATAATCCACACCTTTAGCAAAGTTGCAGGATACAAAATAAATCCACATAAGTCATCAGCATTCTTATGTCATTAACAAAATCCAACAGTTAGCTGCAAAGAGAAATTCCATTTAAAGTAACTATTGATAGTATAAAATATTTAGGAATCTATCTGCCAAGGGAAAATCAGAAACTATGAGCAAAACTACAAAACACTTTCTACACAAATTTTTTTTTTTTTTTTTTTTTTTGGGAGGCTGGGGTTAAGTGACTTGTCCAGGGTCACACAGCTAGGAAGTGTCATGTGTCTGAGACCACATTTGAACTTGGGTCCTCCTGAATTCAAGGCTGGTGCTCTATCCACTGTGCCACCTAGCTGCTCTACACAAATTTATAACCAATTAGAAAAATATTAAATGCTCTTGGATAGGGTTAGCAAATATAATAAAGATGACAATACTACATAAACTAATATATTTTTTTTAGTGCTATACCAGACTACCAAAAAACTATTTTAATAACCTGGAAAAAATAGCAAAGTTTGTATGGAAAAACAAAAGGTCAAGAATTTCAAGGGAATTAATGGAAAAAAAATCAAATGAAGGTGGCCTAGCTGTACCAGATCTAAAATTATATTATAAAACGGCTGTTACCAAAACCATTTGGTATTGGCTAAGAAATAGACTAGCTAATCAGTGGAATAGCTGGGGAAATAAGTTGAGAGTGCTTTGTGGATTGGGATTTGTTATTGCTATTCTTGCATTGGAGTTCTTTAGGCAGAGTTTTCATAGAGTGCAGGTGAAAGATGCTGTAGAGATGCTAACTCAGATTTGAACTGCTTTCATCCTTGGAGAAGGAAGTCAAGAGTTTGTGCTTTAAGGAATAGGTTTTGAGGTCATATGCTGCAGGAAGTTGGAAGGTAAGGAAAACAGTTTAATTTGGATGTAGATGGTCACTGGTAAATCAAGATCTTGTGAGAAGCCAACTTCTGGGTCAGTAAGCAGACAGCTCCTGTTTTTTGGGACAGGTACTATACTAGGTGCGGATCCTCAAAAAGAGACAAAAGACAGAATCCTCCCCTAAAGGAGCTCGTGGTCTAATACCAGGAACGATATGCAAACTATGTATATACATTATAAGGAAAATTGGGAAATAATTAAGACAGAAGGCTCTAGAATTGAGAGTTTAGGAAAGGCTTCTATAGATTAGGGCTTTTCCACTTGTGACCCCTTCTCTATCAAGAAACTTTTACTTGACACTGGACATACAGGTATATAAAATGGGTATACAAATCAAATTTTTTAAAATCAAATTCACATCCCTTATATTTAGTCACAAGACCCATGTGGGATTGTAAACCACAGCGAAAGAAGCTGGATTACAGAAAATAGAATTTTAGTTGACACTTGAAAGAAGCCAGTTGGCAGAAATAGATCAGTCCTGAAATAGAAGACAGAAAATACCTAGAATGGAGAGATATGAAGTGTCCTGTTCTTGGAGCAGCCTAGAGGTCAAGGTCATTGCATGAAGGAATACATGGAGGGCAGTAAGGTAACAAGCCTGGAAAGGTAGGGAGTGATATTTCAAGAAGAGCTCATTGTGTTTGGTCCAGAAGCTGTAGTGAGCCACTGACGTTTATGGAATGAGGGAAGTATCTTGGTCAGAGCTGGTCTTCAGGAGAATTACTTTGGCTAAATGGAGGGTAGATAGAAGTGAAGAGACATGATTATTGCAGTCACTTTCCAGGTTGTGTCAGAGTAAGGAAATTTGCTGATAGAACATAAGGAGGACGTGGTCTTGATATTTATTAGTGAAAATCATTAAGCTGGCACCTAAAGAGGAAAAAGTTAACACGAAGGCCTGTTCTACCTAGCATGCTCCAAATCTTCCCTGACTTACACCTCCATAGATGGTATGTGACTTGTTTGCTTCTATTTCTTAGTGGTAGAATTGAAACTAAAATCAGTTTCTTTTGCTGGAATCATCCCAGATACTTTCTGCTATCGTGTGCTGCCTCCTTGTGTAAACTGGGCTGAAATGTATCCTGTTCCTGCTTGATTTATTGGAGGGAAGAGGAGGGGCCAAGTGACTTTAAAAAAAATTCATATTTGTGGGTTTTGCTCAGCAATTTTAGTTGCCCTTCATTATTTCAAATTACTTCAGCCAGATGAGCTGTGTTCTTAGGTATTAAAAGAACTGGAAGGTGTGATTGCTGAGAGGCTGTTAGCAGTCCCTGAAAGATCATAGAAAACGAAAGTTGTCTTACACAATTAGAGATGGAAAAATGTCAGACTAAATTGGGGGAAGGGAATGGGATTAAAAATTTTAGGCATAGTTTTACTTTAATTACCTGGGGAAAATTTTGTTGCTTTTCCATCCATATATATCTTTTCTTCTTTCTTCCCCCCCCCCATCCCCGCCCCGCCCAGATTACTTGGAGCAGAGAAGCTAGATAGTTCAGCAAAGCCAACATCCACCTAGTGTGAAAGTATATGCAGTATCTCCCGCCTCTGAGGGGGTGAAAAGAGGCAATTTTTTCAACTTCTCTCTGAAATCAAGTTTATTATAATTGTACATGGCATTGTTTTTTATTTATATTTGCATTATTATTGTGTAGTGTTCCTGATTCTGCTTATTTTACTCAGGCTTTTTATTTGTAGTCTTTGTTCCTTACTGCACAGTAATATGAATAAATATTTATTCATATAATTGAAGATTGAGGCACTAAAGATAAATGGCTTGCCTTTAAGTATCTGAAGTAAAATTTAAACCTAGATATTTATAACTTCTAACTGTTATGTTCTTAAATCTGGACATCTGTCTATTCTTTTCAGTGCTTTATTACTATAGACAGTGTTGCTATGAATGTTTTAGTGTATATGAAACATTTCTATCTTAACCTTTGGCTGGAGGTATGACCAACAGTGGAACTCTCTTGTGTCAAAACGTGTGGATATTTAGTTACTCAGCACAATTCCAAGTTCCTTTCTGAATAGACCTTCTTCTAAAGGGATGGTTAGTGAATATCTAAGAAAATGGTGACAAGCATGGCTTCATCAAGAATGGGCTATACCAGATTAACTTTTTTTTTTTTCCCCCTGAGGTAGTTGAGGTTAAGTGACTTGCGTAGGATCACACAGCTAGGAAGTCTTAAGTGTCTGAGGCCAGATTTGAACTCAGATCCTCCTGACTTCAAGGCTAGTGCTCTATCCACTGCTCCACTTACCTGCCCCCGACAAGTTATTTAGACAGATTGATAAGGGGAATGTTATGACTACATTTTACCTTTAACAAAATATTTGATAGTCTCCTAGACTGTTCTTATGGAACAATGTGGTGATATATAAGATGAATGATAGTACAATTAGATGGTTTCATAAAAGACTTTGATGAATGTCAGCTGAGTTCATATTATACTAAAAGTTCATATTATTGGTTCAATGTGAACTTAAAAGGAGGTATCAGATAAATCTCTAGGATTCTTGTGATTGACCCTGTGCTGTTTAATGTTAACAGCTTGAATAGAAGCATAGATGGTATGTTTGCCAGAGTTGCAAGTGACATGAAAGGGATGGCTAGGTAGCAGATTGACAGTCAAGTCCCAAACAGTCTAAACTCCCAAACAGTCTAAACTAGCTGTAATATGGAACCAAATCTAGTAAAGTCCAAGTTGAATACCAAAACAAAATTTAAAAAAAAAAAAAAAAACTTTGTATAAGATGGGCAATGTGACTGGACAACATTTTTCTCTGAAAGACATTGAGAGATGGGGTTTGAAGATGAAATTGGATTTTTGTGGCTAGAATACTATTATACCTACATCAGATGCTTTGTAAACAAGACAATTTAGTAGCTCAAAAGAAATGTGAGATGCACAGATTTAGATCCATCTCCACTCCAAATGTATATATACTGAATATTTTTGCCTGACCTTAGTAGAGCCTTTCTGAAGCTCATTCTGATCAACCAGCCAGACACTATATCGATACCCCCTCCAATATATCAATGTCATCTTTGTCAAGAACTACAATCAACCAATTGTTGATTATCAAACAGTTCGATATGGCAGCCAGAATAACTAATGTGATCTTAGAGACGCTTAGCTTCCAGGAATAAGAAGATGATAGTTCTATTCCTGTTGGGTCATAGATGAAATATATCCCCTTTTGGACACCACATGTTAAAAGATCATTGTACTAAAAAGTACCTGAAGATATGCAACCAGAATTAGGAATGGCCTCAAGCGACTAGAGGATCAGTTGAAATAATGTACAGAAGAAAGCATTCTTAGGAACATATCTTTAAAAATGTGATGAGCTGTCTTAAGTAGAAATAGCAGAGAGAGATCTGAGGTTGGAATATGGTAAAATTTGAAAAGATGATAACTGCCCCAAGATGAAATGAATTGTGATTGGAGGTAACAAACTCCCTTTCCTTAGAATAGGAATATATGACCACTTTTGAGGGAAAGCATGTATTGACTAAACAAGGTCTTTTCTAGTTCTGAAATGTTGAATGTACACGTTGAATAAAACAAGTTATTAAAGGCAATGATTACAGCAACAAATCCATATGCATAAGTCAAAGCAAAATAAAACAAATCCACAGAAACTAGAATTCTGTGGATTGTCACAAAGTTCTTAGATTTGATTTTTTTTTTTTACCCCCTCAGTTTTGTGGACTTTTTCTTGGGCTCCCATGTATGTCCCTGTATTTGTTTGTGGGATGTAAACTTCATATTATATACCCTTTTTGGTCCTTTTTGATTTTCGGATTTGGGAAGCATGTCTACACTAACTTTATCAATTACCTTAGTCTTGTGTTTTTCAGATGATTCTTTAACTCCGAAAATGCTATATCTCTTTCAGCATATTTGCAGATCAGCAACCCTGGCTGGATGGGGGGAGTTGTATGGGCGCACTGGATACAACTATATCTTCTCAGGTGAGTACTCAACAAAAATCTCCCTGGATGAGAAGAATATGGGTGCTAAAATTCCCATCTCTCCCTATCTGCCTTTTTTGGCATAGGAATGGGATAAGAGGGCAGGGAAGAACAAGGCATCTCCATCAGGAATGGAGTCAGTAGATAATGAGCATATAGGAAATATCTTAAGAATTGTCTTGTGCTAAAGTGAATATTGCCTTGGAAAGTGCTGGGTAAATGTTTCTTAGTGTGGAGCCACAATTTTTGGGTAATTGGTGTCACTTATGTGGGAAAGAACAGCGACAGAACATCCATATCTTTGTCAATAGTACTCTGATTCTGACAGAATGATTTCTCTGACAGGGGGCTCAGATGATGCTTGGGCAGATTCAGAGGACATTACAGAGGATGACTGTACACTTCGGTCAGTATTGAGTTGGGGAGAATTGGGGGAGGGATTAATTGATTCTGTACTGTTTTTCAAGGCTGAGTGCCCATGTGCAGGACATTGAGCTAGGCATTATGGGAAGAGGGCTCAAGGACCACACTGGACTGAAACAAGATTTCTACCCTAGAGGACCTTGTTTGATTAGTAGGGAAGATAAATATACAACTAGAATTTGTTAAACTATATGATAAGGGCATAAAAGCGCGCCAAAAAAAAAAAAAGTTTTGGAGTTCACAATCTGGAAAAGATTCTTTTCAAGTGAACACAAAATTCATGTGAAGCTTTTTTTTTCCCCTATGTCTGCTCACCTAGAATAAATGGCAGTTCTTAAAAGTAGATTCATTGATTCTCGCTCATAAATCCTTTTACTCTCAAACATGGGTTTTTATAGTCTTTATTGGGGAAAAAAATCCTATCTAATAGAAATAGTATAGAAAGCTGATTTTATTTTATTTCATTGCCCTACTTTTTAGGAGTATGAGTGAAGGAGAGAGAAGAAGAGAAAAAGAAATTGACTAAACGGTTTTCTGAATGTTAATTTTTTTTTCTATTTTATTTTATTTTGTTTTTTCTTTCTAGGAAGAACTTTAATTATTTGAAAGGCTACCAAAAGACCTAAAAACTTCAAAAGATATGGTGGGGATGGGATGAGGGAGAAATATTCCTTAGGGGGGAAAAAGCAGTACAACTATTCTGGTAAAATAAGATATTGTGAACATTTTAAGCATGTCAGTAATCCTCTGGTATCTGGGGAGCAATAGATTTCTGCCTGGAGCTTTGGGAGAGACTACCCTTATACAGAGACTCTAGAACTCCCCCATATTTCTGTCCTGCATGGGCAGGCCTTTCTAGGCTCTGAGAAGTCTTTTTAATTTATTTTTTTAATTTTACAAAACATGCATGGGTAATTTTTCCAACATTGACCCTTGCAAAACCTTTTGTTCCAAATTTTCCCCTTCTTCCTCCATTCCCTCCCTAAATGGCAGGTAGTCTAATACATGTTAAATATGTTAAAATATATGTTAAATCCAATATATGTGTACATGTTTATATAGTTATCTTGCTGCACAAGAAAAAACAAAACAAAATGCAAGCAAACAACAGTGAAAATGCTATGTTGTGATCCACAGTTCCCACAGTCCTTTCTCTGGGTGTAGATGATTCTTCATTACTGAACAAGTGGAACTGCTTTGAACCCTCTCATTGTTGAAGAGAGCCACATCTATCAAAATTGATCGTTGTTTAGTCTTGTTATAATCTCCTAGTTCTATTCATTTCACCAAGCATCAGTTCATTTGTCTCTCCAGGCTTCTCTGAAATCATTCTGCTGATTTTCTTACAGAACAGTAATATTCTATAACATTCATATACTACAATCTATTTAGTCATACTCCAATTGATGTGTATCCATTCAGTCAATTTCTTGCCGCTACACAAAGGGCTGCCATAAACATTTTTGCACATATACAGGTCCCTTTCCCTCCTTTTAGATCTTTGGGATAAAATCTCAGTAGTAACATTGCTGGGTCAAAGGGCATGCACAGTTTGGTAACTTTTTTGAGAATAGTTCCAAATTGCTCTCCAGAATGGTTGGATCTGTTCACCATACCACCAACAATGTATCAGTGTTCCAGTTTTCCCACATCTCTCCAACATCGATCATTATCATTTCCTGTCATTTTAGCCAATCTGACAGGTGTGTAGTGATTATTTCGGAGTTCTCTTAATTTGTATTTCTCTGATCAATAGTGATTTGGAGCACCTTTTCATATGAGTACAAATAGTTTCAATTTCTTCATCTGAAAATTGTTCGTTTCCTTTGACCATTTATCAATTGGAGAATGGCTTGATTTCTTATTAATTTGAGTAAATTCTCTACATATTTTGGAAATGAGGCATTTATCATAATCTTTGAATGTAAAAATGTTTCCTCAGTTTATTGCTTCCCTTCTAAGCTCTGAAAAGTCTTTAACAGCTTAAACTTCTTCTAGAGCACTTTCCCATTGTTTTGTTTGAGCGCTTTTGTTCTGTGAACTTGGGCAAATCACTCTTAGCCTCATTTTCCTCATCTGCAAAATGAGGAAAGAGAACTAGAACTTGTAGTTCAGTTCATTTTGGAATTGCAAAAGAATAAAGACTTAATATAGTCTTCTTATTTTATGAAATGGGGGCATTTGGGTGAATGTCTGTTTAGGTCTAGGAAAATAGTGGTGCTGGGAGTATAGGAGTCTGGTATGTTTCAGTGTTTCCACCATGTCATATTGTCTCTATCAGAGCCTTTCTAATAAGTGCCCATTCTTAGTTCCTCTTCTCCCCAGGGAAGTTGTATTCTCATGTATTTAATGGTCTCCCTACAAACCTATGGAGCCTGAATTATACTAGGGGATGGTGAATATCTCAAATCTTTAGGTCCTAGCCTGATCTTGATATCTCTCACACTTTTCCTGAGCAGTATTTGGATAAAAGGAAAGAGAAGGAACAGTGGATGTAGTGAAAAGGACATTTAGTAGTGACTCCTTCATCTTTTCCGACTTGGCCAACTTTGTGGTGAATCAAAGGGATGATAACAATAAGCATAAGCACAAACTGCTCTGAAGCTTTAGAGAAGCTTAAGGATCAGACAAATGTTATCTCTGTCTCATTCTGCAGAAGTTTTAGGCACTATGAATGGACCTGCTGTTTTCACAAGCAGTTGATAAAGTAGCTCTAAAGTCCGTCTCCTGATAAGCATTTCATTTGGTTTCTCAGTCTTGTAGATTGAAAACTGACTTAAGGGCCGTAAACAAAAGTGGAAAATAATCTTCAACTAAAAATGAAAGTATCGTCTCCCAGCTTGGCTCATCTCAGTTTGCTGAAACTGTTTGACTTTTCAGAAATAGCTTGTTTTCCTATTTCCATGCTACACAGTTGCTGTTCTTTGAAGTGCATATTTTTCAGAAAGTTTCCCTTCCATCTTAGCACTCTCTGGAACCAATTGGTTGCTTGACCTTCAATCTTTGGGTAAGTAGAACTTGTGAAACTTGTCACCTTGGTTTTCTTTGTTTCAGAAGTGCTGACAATCAACTTTTTGATAAGGTTAGAGGACATGACATCAAATTGCTTCGGTATTTATCAGTCAAATACATCTGTGACCTGATGGTGGAGAACAAGAAGGTTAAATTTGGCCTATAGTGAGTATGGTGTGTGAGCCCACACTAAGATAAATATGAGTAGTGGTTTCATGAGATTATAGGGTTAAAAAAAGGCTACTTGAAACCATCTCCTGTTTCCTCTATCCTAAATCCTAAATCACCTTAGATGAGTTAGAACTTCTTATCTTTACAAGTATTAAAGAGAAACAGTGGTTTTGTTGAGCAATACATGTCGAGGTCAGTGTCCAAAACAGCAAGTAACTTGTTAACTTGATACAGCTTTATTCATCCTTTCCTCTTTTAATCATGTCTCTATCTAAAATATTACCCAGATACTGTTTTTTTCCCTTCTCCTGTACTGTTTGTCTTTACCTTATGATTATCTATGTATAACAAGATGGAAGGAGGAAGGTCAGATTTCACAGTGCAATTTCAACTATGTTGAAACTGCTCTAAGTATAAGCAATAAGATTCAAGTGGTAGGATAGTCTCATATCCCCTTATACTCCCACTTCTTTCTGTGGTATTAAAAGAAGTCACTCTGGTCCCTTTTGTTCTGTGAGCATAAATTGGAGGGAGTAGGATAGAAACAGAATCTGATTCATGTCTTCCTGTCTTAGTGTAACTTCTTCTGAGAAAGTGGACAAGGCCCAGCGATATGCCGATTTCACGCTTCTTTCCATCCCATATCCAGGTATGGTTCCTTTGAGATCACATGAATGATGGCCTTTGCCAAAGACTGGGCATTTTCTATTGGGTATGAATAAAACTGGGTGGTAGCTGGCCTGTTAGGTTGGTGGTGATAGTCAATGTAGGCATTTCTGGTCAGAGGTGACTTGTTCTCATGAACGCTTAATTGTCTGTGTTCTGGGATAGGGAGAGAAGGGTGTGGCAAAAATTAAATGTATTTAAGCTTTGATTATATATGTCTTAGTAAACTGAAAATGATGGAAAGAAGGAACCAGAAAGGCGATAGAATTCTCAGTAAGTTATTGTCTGTGGGGCATGATGACTTTTTAAGCATATTTTTGGGGTAGCCGTGCCCTTTAATTTGGACTGTCCAAGGAGATTGGTATACATGAGAGAAGCTTAATCTTTTTTTTTTTTTTTGAGTAGGTACAAGTTTTACCGCTCAGAATCTTGATTTAAATAAGACAAAGGGAAGAAGAAACTCAAAGCATAAGTGGTACACAATTAATAAACACAGTAAAGATACTAAAACACATATCACTACTCTAAGGAAGCACCAACATCTGAATTCCTTGGCTGAGAGGACCTATGGTCACAGGAATTGCTCAATTCTTGAGAGAACAAGTAAAAATTCTCGGTAACTTATGTTCCATATAGTAAAACAATTTGGCCATGGATAAATGAAACTATTGGGTATTCATAACGTAATTCCAGTATTGAGGGACTAAAGACATAATGCTCTATGTTTGCAGCATTACTGCTTTCTAACTAAGTGTTTTGTGGAGGAGTCTGTATAGGCCTGAATATCTCGGCTGATTGTACCTGTATGGTATCTTACTCTAAATTCCCACCTACTTTTTTTCTATTCTCCTGCCCTCTGTACGTAGGATTTTACTACCCTTCACTTTGAGAGATGAAACTGAATGAGGCTCAGGAAAGTTTAAATGTGTCCGAGGTTACGTACATGAGTGGCATCCCTGGGATTTGCCTTCAGGTTTTCTCCAGCAAACAAAAAACATGACTCCCTACTGAAGGGGAAGTGTTTAGCCATCAGGACTAACTTAAGTTATTAGGAGAGTGAAGCTATTGCTGAAGGAATTAATTCGAAAGGGCAAAAGGTAAGTGGAGTAGGACCAACCACATGGCTTCCATGCCAATATTCACCAAATGTTACCCCAAAGGTTGTCCTAAAGATTGGTGACTTGTCCTCACAATCTTGCCCTGATTGTGTTATAGCAGGGTATATAATCTATACCTAAATGGATTTTTCACATCCTTGTCAGAAAGTTAAGACAGAGATAAATTTCAAACTCCTGATCACTCCTGTCAGGTATGCCCTTTCCAAAATGGGGAGACAAACCAAGCAGGTAGTTCCAAAACATGGCTATGTGACCAATTATGTTCATAGCTTCAGAAGGGAGGTACCTGACCCTGGTCCAAGAAGTCTGGGATTGTAAACTATTTTCCCTGGTCTAGATTAAAACTGCACCATCAGTTCTGAGCTATGTAATTTAGGCTGTAGTCCAAAGGTCCTCCTGATGATGGGGAGATGGGAATGGGATGGAGAAGATGCTATAGTTGCAGAAAGTTGAGAAGTGTGTCCGGGTTATCACTCTCTCCTCTGAGCAGGTTGTGATTTCACACCTTTCCCCTGGGTATCTTGCCTTTTTGTCTTGATGCCTTTAAAAGACTGCTTGGTAATAAACATCGTGCATTGCCCTGAGTCATAAACTTATCTAATTTCTATTGCTCTCCACTAGAGCTATTTTAGAAGTGTGATCCTCATCTGAATTGAGCCTGGGTCCTCTTCTTTGATTTGAGCTTCTACAGTTTGAGAAAGCAATGCATTTCAAAAGAGCTCTTGAGGTATAATTGGCACCTCCTATGAATTTGAACTTAGTTCCTCAACCCAGTGAGGTTCCCCAAGAATAGCTTGAAGTGTGGATGAAGATTGCTTTCTGACATCTCAACCAAAAGCAATCAAAAGCAAGGCACAAGGGATTAAAGTTGGGAAAGTTGTTGTGTAACCAAAGCTGAACAGTAAATGAATTATCAGGTGTTTCCCAAGCCCATCTTCTCTAGGTTCCCTTATCAGAAGGGATTTTCCCCACGGGAGTCACAAATATGAATTTGGCTTCTTAGGTTACCAGAGAGTCTCTCTTCAGGCCATGGTAGCATGGTTGCTGAGGACTCTGGTTTGAATGTGTAACAGGATGGTATAGTACAAAGCATAGGATGCTGGATTTGAGCTCGGAGAATAGAACAAAAATTCCAGTTTTGACATTAAATGAATCACTTGAATGAGCCTTGGACTCTTCATCTGTAAAGTGGGATTGATTTTTTTTTTTTTTGCTATTTATCCTCAGAGAATATTTGAAGGCCAAAAGAGTTAATGTATGTATCTTCTGACTAAAATGTTATTTACTGTAATCTGTTATTAAGATTTGAAGAACTGAAAGTAAACTATAACTATATAATTGGAAAGTGTTGTTAGTGAGATTTCCCCTAGATTTGACACAGCAAACATTATATACTCCTGTTTATTTCAACTACAAAGTAAGGACATGGGAAGCAATGGTTTCTGACAGTAATATAGTAGTGTACTGCACTACAGTGTACAGTAGTAGTACAGTCATGTAACATAGTCTTTGGTCATCTGAGCATCCAAACAATCTAAGATCCCTTTGAACTGTTTCTTCATTCCCTACACTTGTTCGGATTCAGAGAACTACTCTGAAGGCTCTTGTATGTTATACTACTACCTGGACTCTTCGAAGTGTATAGTAGGGGTCCTTCCAGTGAGTGGTACCTTCCTTTCCTTTCCTACTGTTTGCTGGATTAGTACCAGAGACTAAAAGGAAAAGGAGAAATGTAGTTGGTGTTTTTTGAAGTTAAAATTCTAGCTCTGGAAGTGCTGATTCTTCTGAACAGCTTTTGTAAGCTGATGCAGAGTGGAGAAACATTGAGTTGGAGGCTGAGGTTAACCATACTTGATTCTCCGGTACTGAGGAATCTTGGCTTTTATTCCAGATGAATTCTAGAAGAATACAAGTTCCCAAAGGGCATCTCTTATTTTGTCTTCCTCTTTCAGGCTGTGAATTTTTCAAGGAGTATAAGGATCGGGATTACACAGCTGAAGGGCTTGTTTTTAACTGGAAACAGGTATGGGAAATAAATTTGTAACTAATTTGGGATTTGTGTGGAGGAGGGTTTAGTGGAGGCCAAGAACAGCTAAGGGAATTCATTTAGAAGGAAAAATCTGCCCCCTCTCTTTCCCCCCTACCTCATTCCATTTATCTATTTCTTTTTCTAATTCGTTCAATTTTTTTCCCTTTTTGCTGCCTTTATGATATCCTACAGTCTCCTGTGTTAGAGAATATTTGGCTCCAACACTCTAGCACATTCTTAAGCTGATATGAAAAGTCCAATAACAGAAAAAAGGAAGAATTATCTCCAGCAACCATCATGATTTGGTTTCTTCCCCATTCTTTCTTCCCCATTAAGTGAGCAAAGAGTTGAGGGAATTAACTTGTAGGTTGGTTGGAGGTTTAATGGGAGCTGATTTTTGCCACTAGCAAGTCACATGCCAGCCTGAAAACATTCATGATTAATAATTAACCAACTACTTCTTAAGCTGTCACTGGATCTCAAATATGTGTCTGTGTAATACTTGGATAAGAAGATCAAGGTCTGCTCTCTACCAGCTGAAGATGATTCCTGTAAATGACCACTCACTCTTCTCATGTACATTCTGTGCTTCTCACAATTCTCTCTCTTCTCAGGATTATGTTGATGCACCATTAAGTATCCCTGTCACTCTGACTCGTTCTTTGAACATTGACTGGAGTGAGTACCAGGTAAGGAAAGGATTGGGGGTTACAGGAAATAGATGAGAGTAATTCATAGACACTTGTGGTAATCTGAACCAAATTGTTCCCTTACAGGAAAAGTGTGGGGAGTCATGTGGTACAAAATGGGTTTGTGCCTAACCCACTTTGAATTCTGTTCCTCATTTGCTTCAGTTCTAATAAGTTTCTCAAGGATATTCCTACCCCTAGTAGACTCCATTTCTACCTTTTAAACTTATTTTCATTTTATCTTTGAATTCCAGTTAATGTCTTCCTTTCGAAATTGTCTAGCTTTCTATAAGAAAGCTTATTCCTTGTGCATCTGGCATTCATTGTTGGATGAATAAATAGAGCTGGCCCACCTAAGCCTCTGTTCAAGGACTAGCCTTGGAGGTATGATACTTTAGGATAAAACAAACTCCTTTGCTGGTCTAAAACCCCTTGCAGTCATGCTCCAGGCTTATTTCATGTTCTTCCACTTCACACATGCTATGGGCCAACTTCTTCTGGATCAACTTGTGCCTCAACTCCATGTGCCATCTTCTTCCCCCCTTGCCTTGATAAAGGTTGTGCCTCATGCCTGGAATAGACTTCTTTCTAATCTTCACATTTTACTAATCTTAACTCCTCAACATTCAGCTAAAATGCTATCTCTCTCCCCAGTCTGTCTTGTTAGTATCTTCTCTCATTCAGTTTGTATATGTACTTACATTTTGCTGTATTGTTATCCATTCAGTAGAATGTTTAACTTGAGGGCTGGCACTTCCTTATTTTTTTGTCTTTATCTCTATTCCTTTATATTTCACATAGTAAAAGCTTAATAAATGTCTGCTGGTCCCACCCCCTCCAAAACAAAGGGGAAGAAGGGGGAGGATTGATATACTTTGTGGCCAGGAATAGTGGAAAAAACTGTCTGAATTAATTAGATTGTGGGCTTATTCCTGTTCCATTACCTCTTGTTAAGGACACCTGATGTATGTATACCAGAAATCTTACCATATGCACCATCATGGCATACAGCCCATGCTGGCTTGAGTGATTGAGCTTAAATACCAAGCAGTATTATTGGCCTTGACTTTGCAACTTCTCATCAACATTACTCTTCTTCCTCCTGCCTTATATCTGGTATATTCTTATGGTGTAGGAAAGGAGTAATTGGTGATATAAAAAGTTTCATGTGGAGCTTTTCTTGTGTTTTGGGAAAGAATGAACATAAGTGTGCATATAGCATTAGTGCCAGCTGCTCTGTTCCGTTTTAGTTTAGAAGGGCAGCAATGGTTGCCAAATAAAGACATTGATTAGAGTAGGAGGTTGAGTCCAAAGTTCAGAAGAGTCTGTAGACAAAACTTTAGAGTTTTCTACCAATCAGAATCTTTTATGTATTAAGGTCTGCATAATTATTAACCCTTTCTGGAGTAAGTTATATCTTTAAAAGACTGATAGCTCATCTGAAAATAAAATTCTCCTGTACCTCCCTTATTTGTATTTAGCTGTTGGCAGGTTCCAAACACTGTGAGGTATGAGCTTTTTGAAAGCAGGAACTGTTTTTGCCTTTGTGTTCCCAGGCTTTAGCAGTGTCTGAACACTATAGGAATTGAAATGCATTGCTGAGGAGGAAGGGGAAGCTGATTAGTCCCAGGGTTACACAGCTAGGCAGTGAGAAGCATCTGAGGCAGGATCTGAACTCAGGTCCTCCTAACTTCAGAGCTGGACTCCTACTTCCTTCCCATCAAGCTGCTGTTCTCTCTTCCCCTCCCCCCCATCCTAATGTATATTTGAGACTCTGGAAAAGTCATTGTTAATGCCTCCTTTCAAGCTTGTCCTTATACCATCCACTATGCCTGGTTTTTGTTGCTGCTGAAGGTGGGGTGTGGGATAGGAGCTCTTGAAGCTGAATACTAATTCCTATAAGATGGCCCATGGGGGCCAGAAGCCAGTTGAATCTCTAAGCAGAAACTTAATAGCCCTATGCTCTCTCAGTTTTGGTTTCCTGAAGTGTAAGGTGGCAGTAATAGCACCTAATTGACCAGGTTTTGATGAGGATTAAATGAGAAAATAAAGGGTTTTTTGTCAACCATATTTATTATTATCACCTAGGAAATTCACTTAATGTCTTTGAGTCTCTGTTCCCTCCTCCCTAAAATAAAGATTAGACAGAATGATTTTTAGCTTTTTCATGACCCCAAAACAGATACCTTCTTTCTTATAGAAGTCTGCCTGATCTGCAGCACTGACTCAGACACCGTATGGGCTCACTTCTCTTCCAAGGGTCCCTGGCAGAAGAACTAGTTCTAGCACAAATAAAAAAGATGTTTGTTGCACTCGGGTCAGTAGGTTCTTTCCCAGCTTTGCTGCTATAGTGAATGTAGAAGAAAGACCTTTTTGGGGGAGATGTAATTTTAAGAAAAAGCCTATCCTTTTGTCCTTTTCTGGCTATCAGACTGAACAGTGACATCAACCGGTTGCTTTAGTCTCCATCCTTCTAGTGACCTTGAGCAGTCCAACTGCAGAGAAGCAGGCGTTTCATTCTGTGGGAGCAGTTACCTTTCCTTGCACAAGCATTGCATGAAAATGCTTCTAGAACTGTTGATTTTTTTCTCCCACCCCCCCAAGTCTCTCCCCCAAGTTTTTCAGTAGCATGGGTGTCCAGATCATTACATAAGAAAAGGCTAGATTGTCCTTTTTGTTCATTCAACATCAGGACTCTTCTCCATCAGTCATACCCTAGTCAGAAATGAGTAAATTTCATTGTCTAATCTTAGATTATGCAGTCATACATCTTTATTCTGGGAACAATAGCCTTTGGATAGCACTTAATGTGCTTTGCAAATATCTCAATTGATCTTTCTCCCACTAGATCTATATCTATGAACCAGATCCTGTCTAAGGTTCTCTCTCCCAGTTTGGCAGTCTGTTGGTTGGTGTTAAATCCTAGCTGGGTCTCCCATGTACTTGGTTAACTTGCCAAGCTGTGTTATTCCCATTGGAAACAATTTTTGTCCTACTCTGTAATCATGAGGGGCCTTCATATGTTCTCTTCCTTGAAGCCTGGAGCCTCAGCTTCCTAATATGTCATCTTTCTTGTCCTACCTTCAGTGTTTGATTTATGCCCTCTTCCCCCCCCCCCACCCCCAGTTCTCTGCAGAATTGCAGCTCGGAAGGTTGCTGTGCACAGGGGTGTGTCTGACATGTTGAGCTGGAGCAGTTGTGAGACCCCTGTGTGTGACTGCGGGTAATGGCTTGATTAGCTCAGAGCTGCAGTGTCTGTCTCTGGAGCTGCTGAAAATGGGTCAGGCCTCTCCGGGGGCCTGGGAGGGTCAGGCAGAGGAGCCTGCTTTAAATTCCTGGGAAAGCCATTCCAATTACAGGTGGTACATTCATCCCAGCTCCCCTTGGGAGGCTCTCCTCCTGGTATTCACTTCCCTCTCTGTGCAGCTGCCTAATTCTGAGAAGCAATTGTCAGAACTTTGCTTCTGGTGGGGAGAAGAGACTAGTAAAACTGGGTCAGAACCCCTGCAGAATTAAGGATTCTGAACAGGCAATGTCTGAGGTTACCTCCTCTGTTAATGGGATTCAGTCTTGCCTTGCCCCTCATCTTCTTTTCTTCTCCCCCCCCCCCCAATTGTCCTTTTTCTGGTTAAAAGGAATCAAATCAGGGGATACCAGTCTGTTCCTCCTGTTTGAGGAACCCCATTAAAAGAGTTTTGGAAGAGTTAGAATGAATATCTTCCCTTTTTGTGGTTTCGTTTTCTTAAGCTAAGAATATTTTGGATTGTTAACTACAATTTATGGTAATAAGCACAATAAGTGGATATGATCAAGAACCAGGATCATTTATGCAATCTTACATTTTGTTCTCAATGTAAGAATCTCCTTTCCCCCCCCCCCCCCCCCTCTGATTTTAACCACAAGCCTAAAGTCTCCTTTCTTCCTTTTTAGAGCTGGGACCTGGTGCAACAAACACAGAACTACCTGAAGCTGCTGCTTTATATAGTCAACAGTGAAGGTAAGGGTCAGTCTCCCTGCACTACCCCTTTGGTCCCAAACCCCTTCTTTTTCTCATGCATACAACCCACTCTTGCAGTACACTCGCAGGTTGTGTTCTGTGCTTTGAATGCTTCCCAAGATGGCCTGTAAGCAAGCTTCCGGCTGCAGGCATTCCCCACAGAGCTATTTAACAGCTTTCAAACTGTGGTTGGTACAGGAAGGAGTTTCTTTTAAGGTCATAACAAAGTATCATTATTCTGAGGTGGTAATCCCTAAATCACAAGTGTTAGCATTGTAATGAATTCTCTTCCCATCCCTACCCAGCATCCCCATCTTCTCCTACCCCCCCCCCCCCCCCCCCCCCCCCGTTTGGAGGGTAGTAGGAACAAAATGAACTTTAAAGCAAGTCTCTTTGATATGTTATGTCCTGGTTTTAAAATGTTTTATCTTCACATCAGTCCCTTACAGATATCCAGATATTCATATCAGATCCCCTTGAAGTGAGTCTTCCCTTGTGACCAAAAAAAAAAAAAAAAAAAAAAAAAAAAAAACTGAAAAAAACTAAAATGACTAATCAGCTGCATCTAATTGTTAGGCCATCCTGTAAAAGGAGGAAGGGTGTGGTGTTTCCTCATCTCTTTCCTGGGGCCAAGATCCCTGCTTATTGTAATTGGCTCCTTAGATGGTTAGAAGTGGTCTGGGTTTGTCCTTTGTCCTGTTAGCACTGCTGAGGAAGCAGCATTCCCTGAATTACTATAGTGAAATCTTTAACTCTTCTTTAAGAGACAGGATTCTGGGGATGACTAGCATTTCCACTTCCAAGTCCAGAAGGCCACAGATTCCATTTTGTTACCAGCTATTCTTTGGTTCTCTTCTGGGCCTAATTCCCTTTGCCTCTTGATCAGATGACAGCGGGCTGTTGGTGCACTGTATTTCAGGCTGGGATCGGACACCTCTCTTCATCTCCCTCCTACGCCTTTCCTTATGGGCAGTAAGTATAGACTAGGAAGCCTCAAAGTATGAAGTGCCCAGGAGATTCTCTGTCTTGGGAGAAGTCGATTATTGATTTCTTCCCCGCACCTCCCTTCCCTACCCCACACTTTTTTCCCCTAGAAAAGGTGGATATTTGGGATAGAAAACTCCCTTTCTGAGCCATTATGAAAGAACCTGTGGCTTTTTCTGGAGATAGTGATCTCCATTCACTTATATTCTAGACCTTTGGGTTGGTTCAGTGGGACTTTGTGATTTCTGTCCTAGAGAAAGTAGGTGACTTCATCAGCTATCCAGGTCATAGCTGCATATACCCTCATGGGAAGGCTATTTTATGATATCTGCACTCTGTTCCCAGGATGGGCTGATCCATACATCCCTGAAGCCTGCTGAGATCCTCTATCTGACTGTGGCCTATGACTGGTTTCTCTTTGGGTAGGTCCCACGTGGGAGGATATGGGGCCTATTCCTGGTGGTCTCTCTGTATTTGGAGATCATGGTTCTGTGACCCTGGGAATGGAAGAAGCATCCTTCCCCTTGGAATAAAGGGTTGAGACTCACCTAGTAGAGTGACTCGAATTTCCCCTTGGCTTCTTAGCTTGGGCCTCATTGTGAGTGGGCTCATTTCCTTTTCTTTCTTCAGACACATGTTGGTAGATCGACTCAGCAAAGGAGAGGAGGTGAGTGCCTTTTTTGTATCCATTGAAGGGGACAGATTTAGCCTTAAGTGACTTCTTGCCAAGGAGGAATTGAATCTATACTTTTTCCTCCCCCACTCTGATTTAGTAGAGAGGTGTCTAGGCCATCCAAACTGGGATTTAATATTAGAGGTTCCCATCCCCAAATGAATTTTCCATTTTTAATTCTATTTCTTTAACTTGGCGGGGGGGTGTGGTATATGATCCTATGCACTCTTGAACCCAGCTATTTGGTTTCTTAATTGCTGTCTTCCATTATTCCTACCTATTACTTGTCCTCTTAGCCTTCTTGTTCCTAATTCATTTCTTACCTTTATTTCTGCTTGGTTTTTTTTTGTTTGTTTGTTTTTTAATTAAACATCATATAAGGGATTTGAATCTTGTTACTTGTGTAGCAACCCCAGTGGTGGGATTAGGACATCTCGGAATCTGTCTTATCAGCAATTTATGGTTCTACAGACCTTGCATGTTCTCTGACTACTTCCAGCTTGGATTCCATTTTTACTTCCTTCTGAAATGTTAATCAACAGCAGCAACAGTGTTATCTTTGTCACTTCCTTCCCTATTGATGGCCTTAATTTTTATTACTTAAGATATTTGTGATGTTTTCCAAACCTTTCCATTTGTTCTTTCTTATGCTGCTTTTTTTGTTGTTGTTGTTCTTTCCTTTGGTTTTTCTCTTATCTTTCTTATTCTCTTCTCCTTAAGCCCTCTTGAGGCTTTCAGCTCTTATTCTGCCTTTTACGTTCCTTTTTCAATCTTCCTCTCTTGAAGGTAAAGAACTTTTATGATTCTTGATTTATAAGTCTGGGACTTGATTATAAAAGGATTGAGTTATTTTGTTTTAAATGTTCTGTCCTGGTTCCCTTCCATGTTCATTGCACCTGAGTATGTAGGATCACTCAATGTTATCTCTACTCACTTTGTCCAAAAGAACTTAATATGAAATTGGGTTCTTTGCTTTTGAACACACAGTTAAGCTGTTAGACTAAATGATTTCTGTATTCTCCACCCCAAGCAATATCTCAGAGAGAGCCCTTTTCTGATGGGCAAACTCTTTGTGTAAATTGGCTCCTTAAGAGAAACCTGGGAAGTTAAGATGGAAATGAAAGGGAAGAAACTGCAGAGGGTAAGGAGGATTCTTTCACATCCAAATGGTAGAAGGAAAGGACATGGATGTTAGCTTTGTGACTTGGTAACCTCTGAACCTAAGTTTGCTCATCTGTAAAAAGTAAAGTTTAATCCTACCTCTCTAGATTGTTGTGAGACTTGTGTGAGAATCTATAAAAATCACTTGGCAAACCTCTTAAGTACTATCTAAAAATCTTTTGTGTAGATACTGCATAGAGAAATAATTGCAAATGCTGGAATTAGGTATAAAACAAGATTGTGACAGAGGAAAGGCAGGAGATTGGGAAAGCTTTGCAAAGGTGTTAGTATTTGTTGGACATTTCTATACCCTTTCAGCCTCAAAACCAGGTCTGCTATTTATGTTGAGAAATTTGCCCAATTCAGAATTTTCATATGACCCCTCGCTCCAGTCATTAATTCATTCCTCTTAGACACGACCTATATACATCCTTTATCTCTGCAACAAGGTCTTTGATTTGGGAATTGGAGGAACCTGATAGAACCATGCTGTTACTGTATATCCTATTTTCCTTCCTCAATATTCTGAGGGGGGCCCACAAACCACCACTGGATCAACCTGCTTATTTTCTCCTTCCTATCATCACCATAAAAACCTCTGTTCTCTTGCTCCTTGTCAGCAGTCTTCCCTTCATGTTTGTTAATCCTTCCGTTATCTCCTTCCCCAGCTGTTCTTCCCTGTTAGCCTCCTTTCCTGAGATTAAGGAGGGGGGAGGCTTCTAATCCTTCTACCCTTCTCAATAGCACAAAAATCATGTGGCACTTTTTGGTGAGAGGGAATGTGAAACCTGGGGAGTTTGACAGGTGGAGATGAAGACCCAACGTCTTCATCTATTGGGGAAGGAAAATAAACTGCCTTTCTCCTTCCTCCTGCCACTTTTTTTTTTTTCCCCTTGTCCACCAGTCTTTATTTTACAAATTCCATAGGCTATACCTTCTTAATAAGTATGTCTAGAGACTGCCTTGGCTCATTTGGTGTCAGTGCTAGAGAGCTGATAAGTCATTCTCCTTTCATATTTGAGTCTAGCTGATTTTGGAGGCAGGAGATGGAGATGGGGAGGCAGGGAAGGGAGAGGCCTTCTGCTCTTTTCAGAACTAATATTCTCATTCCTTGGACTTTCTTTTTTTGTGTTTGTTTCCTTCAGATTTTCTTCTTCTGCTTCAGTTTTTTGAAGCATATCACCTCTGAGGAGTTCTCTGCTCTGAAGTCACAGAGGTAAGGAGCCTGCTACACACACTAACCTTGCCTTCCCTGTTCTGTCCTCTTACACCCTTGGGGGCAAGGAGAAAGACCCACCCAGGATCCAGCCTAGTTCTCCCATAATTTATTGCACATTTTATAGACTGAGAAATGGGGCAGACTCTAATAAAATTTCCCTATATTCTCTTCCTGTTATAGGTAGGGATCTTTGGATTTCCCTAAGGGATTTTTGGGTATTGAAGATAATGTGCTAATAGACAGAAATTGTCCTTAGACATATTATCTTGTGGTTTCCATTGCATTGTTACCATGAGGAGATATGAGCCAAATCTCCATCAATCCTTCAGTTTTTACCTGTGAATTAGTTCTGATATTGTGATAACTATATTTGAATATAATATATTTATAGTCCTATTTTGTTTTTATTAAAACATTCTTTAGCCAGACTGCCAAAGAAGTCAAGACTTGTGATGGATAAGAACCCCTCTTACTGATTAAATTGAAATAGTTATCAAAGTATTAAAAACAAATTCATAGACCCTAAGTTAATTGCCATTGAAGATCTAGAGAAGTCTTATAATTCTCTTGCTGTCTTCCACTTAAGGTTTCACTTCACAGTAAACAACAGAATTGCCTGACTGGTGTTATGTTCATCTCCTTTTAAAGAGCTATAGTCCTGCATTTCATATTAAAAGTTGTTATTCAGAATGGGATCCTGACAGGAGTTTTATTTCAAAAAACAAGACAAAACCTTTTGTGGCCACAAGGAATCAAGAGGACCCCTACAGGGTTGTGGCAACATTAAATTCTGACCATAAATAAGTACATAAAAATTATTTTATTTCATAATTCAGAATAACATCCTCTAGCTTGGGGACCTGGGTCATGGGAAAGGATAATCATTGTAGTGACTTTTATATAGTTGTGACTAAGCACCTTTAAATACATTATCTTACTTGATTTAAAGAATCTTGACCTTTCAGTTGATGGTTGCCACAGAATTTCACCCAGGTGAGCTGCTTCTATTAAGTCTGATCTCCCAGGAAATATTTAGTTGCTCTATCTAGCTCTGGAATCCCAACATCTTGGTGTTAGAAGTTCTATACCTGAAATCTAATGGGTTCAACAAGTATATCACTAGCTTACTTTATACTGGTACTCGGAATACAAAATGAAAAGTCATCTTCACTTTCAAAGTGTTTACATCCTAATGGGGGAGTCAAATATAGTTACTTTAAAACACTATCTGAATATGATGTAGAACAAAGATAAAATAAATACAAGGTAGTTAGAAAGGGAAGGCACCAGCAGTGCTGCTTGAGTATCATCTTGAAAAGAGATTTTCTAAGAGTTGAATGAAGAAGAATGCAATCCAGGCAGGGGAGACAAATGAGGAGGAAAAAAATGGAGATAAATGAGTGTCATGAATAGGAAACCGAAGAGTTATAGCAAGATTTGGCAACTGATGGGAGACATATGGGACAAAGGAGAATTGTTGGGGACTGAGGGGAAAGCCAGGGTGACAAGCTTTGGGGCCTTTGACAGAACTGGGAAGTTGAGAACAGGACTGACTCTTAGGGGAGAAAAGACACAATGAGTTAGATGTGATGAGTTTGAAATCTGTTAGCAATGGTATTGGACCCCAGGCACGCGGTACTACTCGGTATTGGACCAAGGGCTTCCTGGTTCTGGAGAAATTAGCCAAAGAGCCCAGGAGTGGCTCAGATGACCTGAGTAGCCTATCATCGGGCACTTGACAGTTTCAGGCTTGGTGTGTGTCCTGAACAGTTAACGGGGAAAGGAACAGCTAGGCCTGCTGCCCCTTACATTGGTGCTGTCAGTCAGTGTCTCTTTTTCCTCTCCAGAAGGAAGAGCCTTCCAGCCAGGGACACGGGCTTCACTGTAGATGACCTTTGCAACATGAGTGAGTTGGGGGCCTATTGGGTCAATGTGTGCAGGCTGGGGCACCCCTGTGCCCATCAGGGAGGATGTGGCGGGAGGGGGGAAGGTCCCCTGGTGCCTGACACTGGTGGCCGCCTCACAAATGGCTGCTTTTGTCTCTGTTGGCCTCTTCCAGAAAGTAGGGATCGGGGTAGCACAACCAGCCTAAGTAGTGATTTCTCTCTCATCACTGAGAACTCACCAGGAGCAACTGGCAGCTTCCCCTATGAACCTGTGGACCCGAGCTCAACAGCAGTGCAGTCACAGGCCGCTTGGTAAGGTGCCAATCTGGAGCTGCCCCCAAGGGTGACCCTAGCCATAACCAGCACTGTTGGGCACTCAGCTGGAGCCCCAGGAATCAAGGGAACCGTCTGGGGGCAGGAGACAAGAAGAGGCTTTGTTCCCTTAGCGACTTGCTGCCCCCTCCAAAGCCAGCCATCTGCTGAGGGGCACCACTGTGGTCAAGCCCATACCACACAGAAGGAGCTTCTTTGTGTGATGCTATTGGCTTCCTGTGAGCCTGCTCTCCCTGCAGGGAGTCTGTAGATAGACAATATCTCCCCTGGGGAAAAGGGGAAGGCAGTTTAAAAAGGTTAACTCCTTATTTCCTTTCATTAGGAAATTGGAAAAGTTGATTAAAAAGACAGGTTTGGGGCAGGTCAAGAAGAGGAAGCAAATCAAGTAGTATCAAAAAAGAAATGAAGGAAATGGGGACTAGAATTTGGAGGAGATATTCAATCCTCCAGTGTTTTGGGAGACATTTGGTCATTGTTTCCTCTGACTCAATCATCCTTTTTCTATATGTTTGGGCAGAAGGCAGTCCGTGTTCTAGTATGTCTCTTCTTTATGTTCAGGGCTACCTTTGGGCCCCAAGTAATTCACAAGCTCTTGGCATATTTTTGTAAGACAAGTCATGCTGAATGTGCAAGCTTCTCCCAAGTTGTTTCTTTTAGAAAATGAATTCTGTGACTTTGAAACCAGAAAGGTGAGCTTGGAAGAGCAGCTCCAAAGTGACTGCTTCTTGCTCTGCAGGAGGAAGAGTCATACATCTTCTCCCCAGACTGTGCCCTGGAACCGTCCCCAGCAATCAGATGACAGACAGCCTTCCTATCAAGGGATTGTGGAGGCCAAGTTTTCCAGTTCCTCATCCTCTAACCACTCTGACAACTTTTTCCGAATAGGAAGTAGTCCCCTGGAAGTCCCCAAAACCAGGTGAGGTGTTTGAAGGCCACAGAGTAGCTGCTGGTGGAGGTGCTGGCTGTGTGCTGCCTCCTTAGTTCTGAGTCTGGGAAGTGCCCGTAGCATGCAGCATCCTTCCCCTCTTAGAATCGGAGGAACAGCTAAAGCTATCTTTTCATTTAAAAGAAGTCCATTGGTGTGAAAACCAAACAACTGGAAGGCAGTCATGACCAGAGAAGCTTATAGGTGATAGTTGAAGAAGGCATTGCTCTGGATGTTTGCCTCCTTCCCTCAGGGATTGAGATCTAATGTGCTAGTCATCACTTGAGATCCAAGAAATCAAAAAAAAAAAAAAAATTGAGGCTCCTGGCATGAAACAGTGCTTCAGGAAAGGAGCCCTTCTAGTTTCAGTTCTGCTTTGTCAATTTGCTTCTTGGGTATTCCACTTTAAGTATAAAAGAAAAGGATTGAACTAAAGAATTTCTCTGTTCTCTTCAGGTGCAGGTAAGGAGAATCCAAGGCTAGATCCAGTCAAAGATGAGTAGTGTAGATGTGGCCAGCTGATGACAGAGGGTGGAGTGACAGGACAATGATAAGTTAATGTGAACTGGATACATAAAAGAACTAGAAAAACTGGAATGGGCATGAGAATACAAACTTTGGTATTACCCAGGGAAAAGATTTCATGGTTAGCACTTGATTTAATGTCGAAGAGTGTTTAACTATTGCCAGCTTCTCTTCCTCCTTGCCATTCTGATTTTCTGCTCTCCCTCCCCTATCTGATCAATTTTGAGAAATCATTATGGTGTTCCTATACCCTTCACTACCCTGACTTTGATAGATCTTCAAACAAAGTAGGTACATTTCCTTTCCTGGTTTTTTTTTTTAGGGGGGGGGAAACCTACATGGTTACATTGAACATATATATATATCCCCCGAGTTAAGATTTCAGAAAATTAGTGTAATTAGTGCCTCCAGAATTTGAATTTTGTGAAGGGATCCTGTGTACTTACAGCTAATAATTAATTTTTAACATAGCACATTAATGTGGATTTAGAGAATTGGATAATCTTGGTGGTCTTTTTTTTCCCCTATATAAATTTATTAAACTGATCCTGTCTAGGTCTCCCTGTAGAATTAATAGAACTACCTTGCATTGGAGCCCAGATTTTTTAGGGGCTTTACTAACCAAGCTGACAGTGGGAATGGGTCTTGAAAGAGTAAGTTCAGTAAAAATTTTGCTCATTTGGACTATAGTAATTTTCCTCGCTGGGGAAAAATTAAATGAAGTCTTGATTCTTCATAAATTGCTATGGTTTCTGCTATCAGCTCCTCATCTGTAAATATTTTTCCCTTAATGATTTTATATGTAAAAACTGTTACATGATCCACATATGTGCCCATAAACATGTGTATACATATAGGGGAGAAAATAGAGAAATCTGGTTTCTATCACCTAGTTTTCCTAAAAATGGAATTTTCTTTTAAACCACAAAGCTTTTCATTTATATAGAAGAGAATTTACATGCTGTTCTCCTGTTACTGATCATCTTGTTAGCAACAGTAATTGTAGCAGTATTATTTGGAGTCCATGTTTAGGCTCTGAATCAGAGTCCTAATGGTTGGAATGAATACAATTGCTACTCTTAGGCTCTACTGTGAGAGAGGAGTCCCTGAATATGTACCCTGACACAGGAACTCTTGCCTTACATTTTGTGTTATGCTTGTTGGTCTCTTCTGTGGGGTTACTGACCAGCATGGCGTTCCTTGTGATTAAAGGGGAGACAGCTATGTCTTGGACATCTGCCAGAAGTTGGGACAGCCATCTTTAAGCTAGGGGCTGCAGGTCACTGGCCCAGGTTGTAGTCCTAGTGATCTGGATCTCATATTTTTTTGCCAATGTCCTTTGGCTAATATCTTTTTATAGACAAGGTTTATTTCGTCTCTTCTGGCCTTTCCAGAAGCACTCTGACTGGGGAACGGGGATGCTATTTTTATCCCCATTTTATAGATAAATAAACTGAGACAAACACAAGTTAGGTGCTACAGGGCACCTAGTTAGTGTCTGAGGGCAGATTTGAATGTGTATCCTCCTAATTGGAGGTCTGGTGTACTACCCTGCCCCCAGAGAGGGGCAGCTAGAAAGAAGATACTCATATGACCTTTGGCAGTTTCACAACCCCGTTGGCCTTTAGTTGAATCATTTGGAGAGTAGAATTAGACATTCTAAACCTGTGATCATTTTATTACAATAGGATTTTTTTTTTTAAATCTCCTGCCTTATGAATAGCATGCTAGTGAAGGAGAGAGGAGAATTCAAAGGCCATTCTGTTTCCCCACTTTAGATATTTAAAAGGTGCTTGTCTTAACTCTCACAAAAAAATCCTTCAAGCAAAACCTCGGTGACCATGGGTCATGGTTCTCTTCAAGACCCGAGTTTTGGTAAGAACCCTGCCATTAAGGGGATCTTTCTGAGAATTTCTTCCTCTGTAAAATGGGAGAAAGAATGAGAACTGGATCAGATCTGATCAGATTTCAGCTGATATTTTACTTTTTTTTTTTTTTTTTTTTTTTTAATAAGCATAGTCTTGTCAGGATCAATGTTAGTGTTGAGGTCCTTGTCAAATACTTTGACGAATATTGTAACTTAACTAGCATCGTACTAACCTAACAGTTGGTTTAAAATAGATCGTTGCCTATAAAAAACTTTGCTATAAGCTTTCAAAGGTGTAAAGCTTCACATTTGGAAGAGAAGAACCTCAAAAGAATTTTTATTTGCTCTTTTATAATTCTGAAAAAGGGTTGCTAGGAGACTTTTAGGCTTATTTGTGGACCTCATTCATTGCATATAGGCTTTCCATTACTCTGGTTAATCAATAGCTGTCTGCGCTTACAGGTAAGAGATGCATCCCTCCTCAGTGCTGCCAAGAAAGATTTCCATCCCCACTCCGAGAAAATTGTCATTCTAATCATATTAAAGTCTTTTATGTAAACAATAGTAAGGGAGTTTCAAGAATGCATGGCTTAGGGCTGATCCCAGAGATGTTCACAACTTCTGGGCTAGAATATTGGGACCCTGTTAGGCATGGCTAAAATTCGTAAGTTTTCCAGCCTCCAAATTTACCTAATCTGATTTTGTTTATATTTGGCAACTAGTTCTTCCCTCAAGACTAGGGCTAACAAACCAACTTTGTCTTCAGATTTTCCATAATAATGAAGGAGGAATGCTTTTAGCAAAAAGTATTTGTTAAAGCTTCTGACTCTTTGTTTAGCACTATTGAAAGCCAACCAGCCTGAACTGAAAAAAGAAATTCCACCTGATTTAGACAGATTGGTCCTGGATCTCTTTTCTTTGAGGACAAATCAGTGTTCTCAAAAGTTAATTGACCTACACAATTATGTCCAAAGCTTCTTGTCAAATCTCTGACATCTGCCAAGGTTTTCAAAACCATAGACTTGGGTTTTTTTTTGTTTTTTTTTTGTTTTTTTTTTGTTTTTTTTGTGACTCCATAAAGAATCACCTCAGTAGTCACATGAGCATAACTCTAATTGGAAAATTATAGGGAATTTGTAGTCACAGGATAGTCAGCCAGAGGAGTAGAGAAGATCATCAATTCTTCACCAGTTTAATAGAAATTATAAACTCTTACTTTTGGGTCTGGCTCAGGCAATGCTCACCAGTTCTTCACTTGACACTAATTTCTCTCTGCTATGTGACCCATGTTAGATGTTTTTCTTTCCTTTCTCTTTGTAAATTCCTTATATTAACTTTATTGCCAGTATAAACGATCTATTAACAATATTGCCTCCTCAAAAGATGGTTGAACTGGGCTGCCATAGATTGCCATGTTAAGCCAACAGAACACAGCATCTCCTGGCTTCAGTCCTAACATTTGTCTCCTAACCCTTGTGCTGATTACCTCTAGAACTGGGCAAGAGTAGAATGTTCTGGCAGGGGCAGATGTGTAGAGCACAACAGATTTAAGGTAATAACAGTTCTGAAGCCAAGATGAGAAATGTGGTTGTTGGATGAATTTTGTGTTGTTAGCCTCTCAGGATTAGAATGTTCACAAGGAGTCCATGTGACATTTATTCAGCAGTCGTGGGCCAAGGGCAAATGCAGCTCTGCCAAACTTGTTCTGCCCTTGTTTTTGAGGCTCAGAAATCCTTCACAGTTCATGTTCTCTTAACATAACCAACCCTGACAATAATGAAAAAAAGAAAAGCACATCAAAGAATCTCTTCCTCTAGGGACCTGGAAATGCATTGGTAAGCCTGGGCCCAGATGGCATAGACCCTGTATGTATTCCATCTGTATGTGCCAGCCATGCCTGCCTACATTAGATTTTACCCAGGAGGTGGATAGTAAAGAGGGGCTGCCCTTCTGGGTTTAGTGAGGGTTAGGTAAACTGGACTGGAAAGGGGCTGCTTATTTATCAATAACATTCTTCTTCACCTAGTTCTTTCAAATAAAGCAGTCACTCATTCTCCCTGACTCTTATTATGAATATCCTTGCAAATAGACCAACCCAGATGCTGGGGTTATTGCTTCTAAGTGTGAACTAGCTTTTGGAAAGGCTGGTAAGTTGCCTGTGCAAACAGTCAAGCCTTCCGAAGAAGACAAAATCATGTTTTTGTCTTTGTTTGCTTTCTTGGATGACTGCACAGGGGCAAGCATCCTTTTCTCAGTAGGATTTTCTATAAGCCTTAAGTGTCTGGATCACTCTCACATACTTTATACCATATACCTTCACACCTTGGGTCCCAGGATGGCGAAACTTTCTCAGGTGAAAAAAAAAAATTTCAGTTTACTTCCTTCTCATGCTGTTAAAGGACCATTCTGAATCACAGATGCCTACCTAATCTCTCTCCTTGATCCTGCCTGAGTCTATAATGGTGTCATTCTGCTGCCAAATCAGCCAAGAGTTTCTCCGGCTCTCCAGTGAAATCTTTTCCGTCATCCACTCGTAATACCAGCCACCTCTTATATCCACGTGGTCACTGATTTGGGGCTTGGTGTCTTTGGTTTCATGGGTAATCTGTCCTGTTGTGTTGTTCCACCAGACTTCTATATGTCTGCATCCCTTGCATGAGGTTCTTCCTGTAGGATCCGCTCTTTCAGTCACTACTAGCCACATCTGGCTTCTTTTCACTTCGGTGGAGATTGATTTACTCTGACCTTTTCAGAGCCTTGATGCCCAGAACTGATTTAACCTCCCCATGTTCTAACTTTGGCCACCCTGATGGGACTTGGAAGAACCAGTCATGTGACTGATGGGCACTGATTACATCATCTCCCCTCTCTGTTTCTCTGCCCCAGATCAGAGGACCACTCCTTGCCTGGATCCTCCATCTCTACAGACTATGGCAGCTGGCAGCTGGTAACAGGCTGTGGCAGTATTCAGGAGCGGGCAGTCCTGACCACAGATTCCTCTCTCCCTTTCAGCTTCTCGGATGAGCTCCCTAACAGTTGTCTGTAAGTGAATTGATTAGTCCGGGTGCTGCCTTACCTGTGTCAGAGCCAGTGTTAAGTATAGAAAAAGCCGATTTATCTGGTGATTCAGATCACTTGAATCTACCTGCCTTCTAGCTAAATGTGTTCTGTTCCTGAGTCCTCTTTGGTACCTGCCTGGAAAGTGTTTTGGTGTAATGTTAAATCCCCCTCCCAGCTTCTGAAGCCTATCGGCAGCCTTCTCAGTGGGGGTGTTCCCCAAGGGAAATTTCTGTAGGCTACAACTATAGAGAGTTCTATTTCTGTTCAAGCCTTTGCATGAGAGAATCTTTTGAAGGAAAGGAATGTGGGAGAGTGAAGGCAAGCATGTGGCTTAGGCCAGACATGAGAGGAAGCTAATTTGGAGCTTGGGCAAGATGTATTTTTCCTGACTTGCAATTAGATTAATTTTACCTCTGAAACCATCTTTGCAGAAGACAATCCAAGAAACACTAGTTCTACTATCTAGAACATAGGGCAGATAGTTCAAAGGATTGGATATTTCAGAACTTACTGTATTTCCTAGATTTCAGGAAAAATGTAAATAGGATGGAAGACTGACCACCAGCAGTAAAAATAACCTCTTCCTGTTATGCTTTCCCCATTGATTGGGAGTGTAGTCTACAGCTCTTACCATTGGCCCTCTAACTCGTAGGGAAAATGCTTCCGACACCAACGCTGTTGCTGTTGTGCTGGAGTTTTTTCTTAAGCCTCTATAGCTATTATAAACCTGTCTTCATGCCTTGAGTGCTGAGGAGGGCTCCTATTAGAGATTGTCTTGTTTAGGGAAGCTCAAAAGGGAAGTGCGATCTTTTAGCCAGCCTTTATAGGTGCTTCCTAATGCCTTCTTTGGCCATTCATCCAGCCATATCCCTTTGCCCTTCAAAGGAAGGGTCAACTGCTTAACCACTGTGCTCTGTTAAATTAGATTCCTCCAAAAGGAAGACTTGGCCATGACATTTGAAAAAAATATCCTCCCCAATATATCAACCTAAGAAAGGAAGGATCAGAGGGCCTTCAATGTTGTCTCTTCCTTCTCATTCCCACCCCCCACGACATAAATATTCTTGATTTTTCCTTTTTTTTTCCCCCTTGAGATAAAGGGGTAGAAAGAGTCTGCTCCCCTGATGTGTGAAGCAGGGTTGCTCAGGTTCTGCTGAATGGAAATGTCAGCAGAGAAAATTATCCGAAGATATGACTGTAGGGAAAATCCTGGTCACTTAAGAGTTTGCCCCTTGCCCTAACTTAGGAGCTCATACTGATGGCCTTTAGAAAGGCTTGAGTCGGATTCTTTTGAGAACCAAAAGGAAGTGGATGTTTGGGACTATTCTACAGCTGCATGGACATAGAATCACCCTGGAAGAAAAGTCAGCACTTGGAAACTACAAAAGGATGAAAGTGACCAATAGCTTCTTTGTATTATTACTTCTATACCTTCTATACCTTTAATAGGTGAGTCCTAAACCCTTGGAAGCTTTTCATCTGTATTAGAATCTTGCGGCTATGGAATGAGAATTCCTGCAATTCAATAACCTTAAGAGGGAGGGACAGGGGAAATCCTTGGAAATAACAGAAGATACTCATATAGCCAGTGAGATCTGGGGCTCTGGAATCTCTTTAAGAAAAATTAATCTGCTTAGCCTTTCAAAAGTTTGCCTGGTTTACTCAGAATAGAGCTGTTCGTAAGATCCTCAGAAAGTTATAAAACTTATTTTCCTTATATCAGTCTCTAAATGGAGGAGAATTCTTAGTAGTGCTCGACTTTCTTCCCAGGTTTGCCTTATGTCAGTAGATAGCCTGTTTTCTCCTTAGACTCTTATTTGATTGGCCTTGAGTTTTAAATGGGACTGGACATCTCACTAGGGTGTTCAGTGCCTGTGAGACTTCTGTGATGGACACCGTATGACTCTTCCTGCTGTTCCTTATCCTGCCAGTTTCGTCATCGACCTGCTGTGTATTTAGACAAAACACCTAAACTTGTCTTACAAGAAACAGTCTTCCCTCTTTGTTGTACAGGAGGATAAAAACGTACATGTGTGCACCTTGTGAAATTGCCATCTAATTGGGAGTAACCATGTTCTACCTGTCCAACACTGTACCAAGTTGCTTCCAGACAAGAAGCAGATGTGCTCTAAGTGAAACTTTATTATTTTTACAAAGGCAGTTCTATGGAGAAGTTTTAATTCCCAAGTAATTTCAGCTGAAGGGAAAAGTACCTTTTACATTGTATTAATTTATCTCTCTCCCCCCCCCCCCCCCCGCCCCCCTTCAAGTGTAGCCATAAGCGCTGAGCCGCAGAGGCTTGTCCTTTTCTCTTCCTTCTTCACTTGAGTTCTCATCTCGGACATCTTTTCCTTATGTTTCAGGGATCCTGAAGGGAAACTTGGCATTGGTCTGCCTGCCATCTTGTAGGGTGGGCATTTTCTTAGCTGGAAAGTTCCATTTACATCTAAGCTAGGACATAGCCTGTGATGGCTGATGGCCTTTTCTCTTGAGTATTGTTTGCCAGGGCATAGTATGTGGTTCCTAATTCCCTTATTTCTTAGAAGGGACTTGAAAAGCTTGGTGGTATTGTGATGAAATTTTCATGTCCCCAGTGAGATGGTGCCTGAGGATGGAGTTTGCATATCACAAGCTGACGTCAAATGAAATTTCCATGCAAAGCTTGCTTGTGATAGAAGTCTGAATTCTGGATGCGACTTTTATCCTCCTGAATTGGGAATGTGACCACAGAAGAACTGCCTGCTCCTTCATTAATAAGGAAGCCCTGCTCCTTCCTCTGAGGGGGGTGTGGGGCCTGATTTGAAGCTGTCACAAGAGGCTAAAGACAAAGGGGGCAGAAACAAATCTTTTTGGGGAGGGGGAAGCTGCCACCCATCCCTCGTGACTGTCATTCTCCTCAACCTCTGTACCAGCAGACTTGTGACCTGCACTTAATCCATCAGCCACACAGCAGCAGTGGCCTTGTGAAAAGGCAGCCTTCAGAGTGCTGCTGCCTAAGCTGATCCCAATCCTTAGTAGCTGAGGATGGTCTGTTATTCCTTTAATGGCAAAAATGTAAGGACAGGCAGGGGCCAGAACGCCTCGTTTCTTACAGGGCAGCCATGAGGCAAAGTGAAGCACAAGCTCTTGGAAAGGAGAGCACTGGATAATAGGGCAGTGCATGAGCCTTAAACCGGGGCCTCTTGAGTGTGCAGAGACTCTCCTCTTCCCTTATCCCCAAAACTAACTAGTAGTAGATAATTCCAGCCATCTGAGCTAGAACTGACTTGGAACCCTGAATTGGAAAACGGTCCTTGCAGCACAGGCTTAAATTCCCTGTCTTTAGAGGAGAGTTGACAAAAGCAGCCTTGGGGCCTGGTGGGAAAGCCACCTTTGGGGAAGGCTGAGTTAAGGATCCACAGCCCCTTCAGTCTCTGCTCTGGTGCAGGGAATAGGGGACAGCCCAACAAACCTCAGGGCCTCTGGACCTGTTTGCGGGTGAAAAGTTCTCCCATTGCTTGGCATCCTATGCCCCGGCCTTCTGACACCTAAATGTTTGTATTGCTTGTTCACCACGAGATAAGAAGGGATTCTGGCCCAGGGTCATTCCTGCTCAAGGAGGCTGGAAGAGGATTGTGGTGTGTCTGTTCCATTCGTCTCTAATGCAGATCTGGGATGACTGAGATAGTTGTAGCAAAGCTTTTTTTTTTTTTTTTTTTTTTTTTTCTTTTTTTTTTTTTTTCCTTCCCCCTCAAGATACAGTGGGAGCCACCTAAAGTAGCTCATGTCCCATTTCTGCTGAAAGGTTGGGTAGTGGGGGTGGCACCAAGATGGCTACAAATGCTTGGCCAGGGACACTGGGAAGAAACATTTTTCCCAATTGTGTGAACCCTAAGTGACAGCCCAGCATAATTGTATCCTTTACAATTCTCCTCCTTCCCCTGGTCCAGGTTTACTGCACCAACTGAACGGGAATCCAGGCTAGAAGAAGTCCGCTCCACCTTCCTGGCTACCTACAGCAGCACAGTGGGACTCAAGTCAGTGACACCCAGCCCCTCAGGGGCCATCGGGGGTCTCCTGGAGCAGTTCGCCCGGGGCGTGGGACTCAGAGTATCCAGTAGCACTCTGTGAACCATTGAGGGCTCAGACAATCACCTGTCCTGCCCCCTCCCCAGCTGAGCCACTGGAGGAATCAAAAGCCATGAGAGCCCTGAAGCTGAGGGTTTCCCCCCAGATCCTCAAGGAGTCTCTTGCCACCACTTGGCAGCCCAAGGGAATGTGCCCTAGCTGTGAGCCGTCTCTGCAAAACTAAACTTCTGACTGCCCATCACTCTCCATTCCTGTCTTTGGCCCAGTCCACAAAGCCTTTCTCCCCTTCCCACATACCCCTTCAGTTCTGGTCAGCCTCTGCCCGGCTGGTCCCTTCACAGCTGGAAGCAGCAGTGCTCTGGGAACCGAGGAGAGGCAGCATTTCTGGGAGGAATCCCTTGGTTTTTATTGCTGGGGGGTGGGGATTGGGCAGTGGGTGGGAAGGGTGCTCATCTGCACTGAGGAGAATGATTGTGACACAAAGAATAAAGATGTTGGACTCACTACTTGAAGGGTTTCCCTTCCCCTTCCTGCCCGGCTTTGCCCCTCGTCCTGCTTGCATCCTAGCTTAGCCACTAGCTGGCTTGGGGTACTCTGCAGCCTCCAGTTTGTTTGAAGAGGGCAGAGCTCATTAGCTGCCCCTTGGGTCTTCCCACCTCTGGGTCTCCTTTCCTGCAATGGGGAGATGCCAACTTCCCTGGCCTCTCCTTGGCCCAAGTGCCCTAGGGAGCCTGTATTGGGGGAGGAGGGGAGGCAGGCCTGGACTCCAGGATCACGATGCCAACACAGCCCTCCCAGAAAGGGGGGGGTCGAACTCGGTGCCTGCCTAGGAAGGAGTCCTTGAACTGCCCGGAACCACTGGCACCCAATTAAAAGTGCATGGGCAAACCACCCGGGCCGGAGGGAGAGCGCCTCCTGAAGGGGGTTGGGAGGAACTTTCTAAAGCCCCTTCTGGCTCTGACAGCCGTGGAGTTCCCCCAGAGCTGCACGGATCACGAAGGAAAACCCCACTTGCTGCCCGGTGAGCGGCTGCACATCTAGCACCAGAGACGCGGTGGGGGATGGGGAGGAAGGGGGGGGACGAATATTAAGTTGCCTCGAGAAGCTTAGCGACCCCCCGAAGAAGTCCGAGGTGGCGGGAGTCAGGGAGGTGGCTGCCCTCCGCCAGGGCTCGGGCTGTGCTGGGAAATTGATGAAAGTTGTGGCCCGCGCTCCCTGCGGGAGAGGGTGTTCCCGGCCCGTTCCCGGCCCCCTCCCGGGCGCCGCCGCGCGCGTCCCCGTCGGGGGGCTGTGTTCCAGCGGTCTCCGGGCCGCCGGGCGGGGCCTGCACTGCCATCTGGAGACCGCAGTGGCTTCCACAGGCACAGTCTGGGCGCGGGAGCGGGCGCAGCGGCAGCGCGGGCGGGAGCGCACGCCGGGGTGGCCGCCTCCGCGCTGCCCCTGCACATGGCTCGGGCCCTCGGGCCCTTCTAGCCCTCGGCGGGGGTCGCTCGGGACCCACAGCAGCAGGCCGGCCACCTCCTGCCCCCGGCTCCCAGCCATGTCGTTTACCGGAGCCTCGGACCGCAGCGTCCCGGCCACCAAGATCGAGATCACCGTGTCCTGCCGGTGAGCGGGGCCCCAACGCCCGTGGTGGGTGGGCGGCCAGGGGCGGCTGCGAGGTTCCATGGGGGGGCGCCACGAACTGCCCCTTCGGAGCCGCACCCGGGAGGGAGGACGGAGCTGGTCGGGGAGAGAATAGAGAAGCTCGAACGAGGGTAGGGGCTGAGCCCGAGAAGGGGCTGGGCGGCCAGGAGTGGGGGAGCGGGAGAGGAGAGGCTGGGAGCAAAGGGGAGCGAGGAGGCTCCAGGGGAGAAGAACGGAGTAGGGAATGGGAGAGGAGCAAAGAGTAAAGATGGGGGGAAGGAACGGAGATGGTCAGGCAAAACCCCGGGGGACACAAACAGGTAGGGAGGGTGAGGGAAGGGGAAGAGAAGAAAAAGGCAGGGGAAGGAGCAGAAAGCTCGGGGCTGAGCGGGAAGCAGACGGGGGCGAGGGGGCTGGAGAGAGAAACCAGCTCTGGAAAGGGGGGAGGGTGAAAGTGGCGGGGAGGGGGAGAAGAAAGGGAGCGGGGATCATGGAGCGGCTGGCCGAGCTCCCAGCGCCTCTGGCGTCGCCTTTCCGCCTCCCCGATCTCGGGTTCGGGCCCCGGCCCCCGGGGAGTCTCGGGAGAGGGGTCTCGAGGAGAATACGGAGCCTCTGAGTGGCAACTGAAGTGGGAGGCCCGAGGAGTGTATTTGGGGCGTGGGCACGGAATGGGGGGTAGTGGCAGAAACCAATGAAGGGCTGGGGAAGAGAAAGTTGTAGACCCCGCCTCGGGTTCCTGCGGCATCCCCGAAGCAAGCTCCGAGACAACCGGGGTGTGGAGCAGCGGGGGCTCCCAGGAACAGGAGCGCTGTCCAGGGTCCTGAGGAAAGGGCGGGGGAAGGGGACGGACCGAAGTCTGGGAGCTCAGAGCACCGCCCTTCCCCAGGACCCCCGGCTTGCCCCTCCATCCCACCGCCACCATGTCACCACGCCTCTGGGAGCTGGGGCGGGGGGGGGGGGGGGCGGGGGGAGAGAGAGAGAGCAGCTGACCCGCAATTGTCTGTCTCGCTCTTTCTCCTGTCTGTCTGTTCTTTGGTCTGTCTGTCGGCTTGTCTATTACCGCTTTCCTCAGGAATCTGCTGGATCTCGACACCTTTTCCAAGTCTGACCCCAGTAGGCAGCAGCTGGCTGAGATTGGGGGCAAGGGGGCAGGAGGAGGCGGAACCAGAATGGGGCTTGGGGGGCGAGGGAGGAAGAGCCCAATGGGGAGGTCAAGTGGAGGGAAATGGGAGGGGGAGGTTATCAAAAGGGGATGAGGACCAAATGTGGGGGCCCTTATCCTAATGGCACTCTCCCCCGGGGGTGAGGGTGGTGCGAGGATCCCCGGGAGCCAGAGAAATGGGTACAGTTAACAGCCTGTCTCCGCAGTGGTGGTGCTGTTCACTCAAACCAGAGCCAGCCAGGAGTGGCGGGAGGTAAGTGTGGGGTGTGCAGGCTTGACAAAGGGGGCCCAGGACATCGGGCAGATGGAGCTTGACCCTTGGTTCCTCCCCCACACGCCCCTAGTTTGGACGGACTGAGGTCATCGACAACACACTGAACCCTGACTTCCTTCGCAAATTTGTGCTGGATTACTTCTTCGAGGAAAAACAGAACCTGCGATTCGATGTGTGAGTAGCCAAGGAAGCGAAGGCCCCCTCTCCACCTGTCCTCACCGTTCCCAGCCGTCTCCCTCCTCAGTCCTGCCGACTCAGCCCAGTTCCCCCTGGTTTTCTCCCCAGGTACAACGTGGACTCCAAAACCAACATCTCCAAACCGGTAAGATGTCCGAGACGCCCCTCTCGGCTCTCCTTTCTCTCTCCCATCCTCCTCAGACCCCACCCCATCTCTGACCCGGTCAAGCTGGAGGACCTGAAGCTCTCCCCTGTGAGACTCTATCCAGGCCCATCTCTGGTTCTCCTCTCCCTTGGACTGGATAGGGCATGGCTGCCACAACCTAGACACTGCGTGGTTCTGCTAGCCTTGTTCACTTCCTGTTTCCTTTTTCCTCTGCTGCTGCTGGGACCCGGCAGAAGGTGAGGATTAACAGATTAACGGAATCATAGGTCGGAGAGGGAATGGGAGACAGATTTTGTCTGAGGATTCCGCCGCCCCCCTTGCAGCCCGCTGCTCCTATCTCTTGCTCTTAGCCAAAGTCTCCAGAGCAAAAGCTGGCCTTGGTATTCCTGGAGCTCTGCTGTTCCTTGCTCACATATCCTAAAACAGATCTATCTTTGGGCAAAGTGCCCTTTTGGCCTTTTCCACATCTGTAAAACGTGGATTTGGGGCAACTCCATCAGAACTGCCCAAACTAATTACACATGGGGACCCCAATTATGTTACTGGAATCCCCAAATGCTGCTCCCTGAAATATGGTACTGAGATGTCCCCGAGATGTGGGAACAGAACACCAGTAATGAAGCCAATTTCCATACTGATCAGCTTCTGTGTGCAGTACCTATAATGGGCAATATTTTAATGTTCAAGGCAGTCTGATGTTTCCCAAGTTTAAGTACTGAAGCTGACCCATCCTAGCTTTGTTAAGGGGGCAAGTCATTTGTACGTGCTCCAAGAAGTGATATTACTTTATAAAGTTACAAAGAACTAGCTGGTGGAGAGAAAGCATTGTTATCACTGCATTTCTCTCACAGAACCTTCACTCAAATTGCAAACACCAAGATTTTCTAAAACACTCTGGGAAATACTGAAATCGATTATTTCCAAGGTCCAATCCAGATCTAACTTGAGGATTTCAGGATTCTCTAAAAGCTCACAACTGTTGGGAGTGTCCCAACTTGAAAAAACTAGTGGTTAGACACCATCAGTCAAGTGTTTCCTTCAGGAAATAGAACACCTCAATATTAACTTCCTCTTCCGAAGGGGTGCTGTTCCTCAGTCCTTTTCACTTTTTACTCTTTCTGCCCTTTCAAGCCCTGAGAACACAAACATACTTCACGTTGCCCTTGACTATATCTATCTATCTATCTATCTATCTATCTATCTATCATCTATCTATCTATCTATCTATAGTTTTTATTTACCAGATATATGCATGGGTAATTTTACAACATTGACAATAGCCAAACCTTTTGTTCTAATTTTTCCCCTCCTTCTCCCCCCCAGATGGCAGGTTGACCAATACATGTTAAATATGTTAGAGTATAAATTAAATACAATATATGTATACATGTCCAAACAGTTGTTTTGCTGTACAAAAAGAATTGGACTTTGAAATAAGTGTACAATTAGCCCTTGACTTTTATGTCCCTTCTACAGGATTTCTTGGGACAGGCATTCCTAGCACTGGGAGAAGTGATTGGAGGGCAAGGCAGCCGTGTGGAACGACCACTCATGTAAGCCCAGCCTCACAGAATGGGAAGGGTAAAATCTTCATGCTTTAGGAGCCCTCAGCCCAGCTCTTGTGGTTATTGAGAAGGGACTAGTGAAGATGAAAAAAATCTGTGAGGGGAACCCAGTCCAGATTCCACCAAAGAAAATCTAAGCAACTCCTGCCTCACCCCCAATCTGTCATTGTTCTGGTCTTTTTACAGCCTCCCCTCACAAAAATTCTGCTTCAGCCTCTTTTCTATTTGGACCCTGAATCAATGACAATTTTACACATTTACAGCTTTGTCCATATCATCATCTCCAGCCTGGAATAATCTCTAGCCTTCTTCATAAATTCTACCCATTCCTTAAAGACCAACTCAAACCCTACCTATTCCATGAATCTTGTTCACATTGCGGGAGCCTTCAATGATCTTTCCCTTCCTTGAACTGCACTAGCCCTCCTACTACCCAAAGTGACCCTATCCCATCTCTGACAGATTATCCCTAAGCCCTTAGACCATTGCCACTTATTACTTGAAGGACCTTACACAAGTCACTTTTGACTACATCTTCTGTAGTAAAATGTGAGATTTGGACTACAACAAAGCTTCTTAAAACTGTAGGTTGTGACCCCCTATGGGATCATGTAACAATGTGGAGATTCACAAAATTATGATTTATTATCAACAAATATTTGATCTGTATACTTATTTTCTATACCCATATAGGTGGGATTGAGTAAAAATTTCTCAGGCAAAAAGGGATCGAAAAAGTTTAGGAAGCCCTAGACTAGATGACCTACAAGGTTCCCTTCTGCAATCGGTTTAGATTCTATGACTCAAGGGTCATTAAGGAAGTCTTAAAGGAACTATGGCATGACCTAACCATTTTAAGGGCTGTCATACAAAGAAAAGCTTATTCTTATTCTGGCTTGACCTAGAGAACAGAACTACCAGTGTACAGAAATTATAGGGAAACTGATTTTGGCTCAGTCTGCAAAAATTTCTTAACAAGTGGAGCTTTCCAATAGAAGGGGAGCCTTGCAAGGTGGCCAGTTCCTTATTGTCGGCATTGTTTAAGCAACATTGACTAAGAATCGTTTGACATATGGTCAAAAGAATTGGGGTGAGGATGTGGTCCCTTCCAGCTCAGAGATGTAGGCAGGAGCTCCTGAGAAGGAATAGGAATTGATTCAAAGGAGTTGGCCCGTTTCTCATCTCCCTTCTATCCTAATCCTCACACATTTCCCTCAGCTTCCTACTCTGATCCAATGCCTCATTTCTGCCTCTAGGGGCATCCCTGGGAAGAAGTGTGGAACCATTCTGCTGACTGCAGAGGAGCTCAGTAATTGCCGGGTCAGTAGTTCATACCTCTGTTTCCCTTCTTATTGTTTGTCTTCCCTCCCGGGAAAAACTTCAGGCCAGTTGGTCCTTCCTAGATCCCGGTCATCCCAACTTCCCTCCCATCCCTTTAAAGGATGCAAAGAAAGCAGGTGTCTGGGGGCAAATTGTGCTCCCCTTCCCCAGCTCTGTCTCCCATTCCCAGGACATCGCCACGATGCAGCTCTGTGCCAACAAGCTGGACAAGAAGGATTTCTTTGGAAAGTCTGATCCTTTCCTTGTTTTCTATCGGAGCAATGAAGATGGCACGTGAGTTGCCCATCATCACCAAGGACAGAGTCAGAGACAGAAGCTCCAAATCCCCCTTTCACTTTAGTGTGAAGAGACTCGGGGCCCATTGTTCACCACTCCTCTGGACCCCAGCCTGTATCACTCCCCACATCTCTCGGTCTCTCTTGTGTCCAGCTCCACTTTTGGCATATCATTTTCCAAACAGATTCACCATTTGCCACAAGACCGAGGTAGTGAAGAACACACTGAATCCTGTGTGGCAACCCTTCACCATCCCTGTGCGGGCGCTATGCAATGGAGACTATGACAGGTCTGGACACTGCTCGTGGGAGGGAAAGGAAAGATCAGGGTGGAGAGGGGGCAGGTGATGGGGCTACTTCAATCTAGTACCAACTCCTCTCTAAGTGAAGTGGGCACTGGGCCTCAAATGGTGAAAGGGAGGGGATTTTGACCAAGAGAAACCTCCTGAGCCACATTGATTCTTTTTGTTTTAGGACTGTGAAAATAGATGTATATGACTGGGACCGGGATGGAAGGTGAAACTACCCCATGTTCCTTTTCCCCAAGAGAGCCATTCTCTCTGCTTTTTTTTTTTTTTTTTTTTACATATAAAAACAATATTTCAAACTTCTATAGTTTATTCAAATTTCACTTCTATTATTATATTTGATCTTCACCACAGCCCAGTGAGATTATCATCATTCCCCTTTAACAGATTAGATTAGGGGCAGCTAGGTGGCGCAGTGGATAGAGTACCAGCCTTGAATTCAGGAGGACCCGAGTTCAAATCTGGTCTCAGACACTTACCACTTCCTAGCTGTGTGACCCTGGGCAAGTCACTTAACCCCAGCCTCAAAAAAAAAAAAAAAAAAAAAAAAAAAAAAAGATTACAGAGGCCCAGAAATCACCCCATTTCTAATTCCTCAGCCAGCATATTTCCTCCCATGTTATGCTACCTTTTCATTTGTCTTCCCATTGAAGTCCTTTTCTCCTGGGAAACTTTGTTTTTGAAACCCAGAACATAGGGAAGTCACCAGAGGGCCTGAAGCCTGGCTTGAGCTTTGGCAGACTGCCCTTCCCACCTAATCTTAGTTCCTCTCTTATTGCAGTCATGACTTCATTGGCGAATTCACCACCAGTTACAGGGAGCTAACCAAGGCCCAAAGTCAGTTCACCGTGTATGAGGTGAGATGTCCCCACCTGGAGACAACCCAGAATCTGGCTATATTTGTGTTCTGCTATCTCCCTCCAACACATGAACTTTATCTTGTCCTCCCTCCTTGTCTCTTGTGCCTACCTTTGCTCGTCTCATAGGCTTCCCTGGCCCATGACTATTCCTGTAACTATTACTCATGTCCCAGAGCCAACCATTGCTCCCTCCAATCTGATTTGTGCATATGCATATTCACATCCATTTCTATTCCCTTACCCTCATTGTAGGTTCTCAACCCCAGGAAGAAATGTAAGAAAAAGAAATATGTTAATTCCGGGACGGTGAGTGCTATGGGGGCCCTGCCTGAGGCTCATCCCATTTCTTCTTCCTCTAATGTTCCCTTCTCCTCCTTCATACAGTTCTCTAGGTCTTTCTTTCTTATTCCCAGGTGACACTTCTCTCCTTCACCGTGGATTCTGAATTCACTTTTGTTGATTATATCAAGGGCGGGTGAGTCACTGTTTATGGGGTAGCTGCATGATTCTGCACCCAGAAGAAAAAGGTCTTGGGGCTTTCTCCCATAAGGATGGATCCAATCATGCTCTTCCAGTGCCTAGGCTCCCTTGGAATCCAGGCCAAACCACAGTCCCTCCCCTTCCCCCCAATGGCACTAGCTTGGCTAAGTAGCATGGGTAGACTATGTTGGGAGGAGGGGGAGGAGTTTGAAAAGGGAAGCCAAGCTAGGCTCATGAGAAGAAACACAGCTTCCTCTTCCCCCTACCCTTCCAACAGGACACAGCTGAACTTCACTGTGGCCATAGATTTCACAGCCTCCAACGGTGAGTACTGGGATGAAAAGGGGAATTTCGGAGGGACCACTAGCACTCATCCTCCACCAACCCTTTGGAAGAACCCAATCTACTGACCCCAGTACGATCTTCTAAAGGAAGAGCCTTTCCATCCCTTCCATCTCCCCACCCTAGAGGCCCAGTGAGAGGGCTTAGCAAGATCCTCTCCATCCCTTCCATCTCACTCCCTGCCACCAGCACCCCAGAGGCCCAATGGGAGGGACTTCGTAGGGGGCCATCTGAATGCAGGGCTGAGGATGCTGTGTCCTGACAGGGAACCCACTGCAGCCCACATCTCTACACTACATGAGCCCCTACCAGCTCAGTGCTTATGCCATGGCACTCAAGGCTGTAGGAGAAATCATCCAGGACTACGACAGTGACAAGCTCTTTCCTGCTTATGGTTTTGGAGCCAAGGTGCCCCCCGAGGGACGCATCTCCCACCAGTTCCCTCTGGTATGGGCTAGGAGGGCCTGAACAAGGGCCCTCTGGCCCCTTGGCCTCTTCCCCCAGGTGACGACTAGGATTGCATGCTGCCTCCCTTTCCCATAGGATCGTAGTTTAGAGTTGGAAGGGACACTGAAGGCCACTGTGATCCCCTCATTTTACTAATGAGGAAACTGGAGAATAAGAGGCTAAGTGATGTCAGTGATGTGCCGTTCTTTGCCCTTCCTCCAAGGTCGGGTCAAGTGCTGCCACAGGCATTCTGGACCCCAGAGGCAAGATCCTTTCTCTCTCCCCTGCCCCCAGTTCTACCTCTCCTAGAAGAGCCAGAGTGACCCTCTTGTACTAAGCCTCCCCTGTCATTTCCACTGGCAGAACAACAACTCCGAGGACCCAAACTGTGCAGGCATTGAGGGTGTCCTGGAGAGTTACTTCCAAAGCCTTCGGACTGTCCAGCTCTATGGCCCCACCTACTTCGCCCCCGTTATCAACCAGGTGGCCCGGTAGGAAAGGGGAGAGGTGGGTGGGCAGGAAGGAAGAGGGAGGAAAGCAGCAGTGGGTGGGCAAAGCAGCAGCTGGGGAAAGCTGACTCCTGAAGGGATCATGGCAGGGAGTGGGGAGAGCATCATCTGTGGCACCCGCGGTGCTCTTAGGGAGTAGGGGGTGGGAGGAGGCCCATGGAGATAACAGGGGATTTCGAAGACCTTCTCTGAGGCTAATACTCTGATGGTAACTCTGTCTCTGCTCTTCCTTAGGGCTGCAGCAAAGGTCTCCGATGGCTCCCAGTACTATGTGTTGCTCATTATCACAGATGGGGTGATCTCAGATATGACCCAGACCAAGGAGGCCATTGTCAGTGTAAGTTGGGGAAATGATTGGGAAAGAGGTGGGTCTCCCTTCAGTTTGGTCCTCCTTCTAAGGGCCTCCCCCCAACTCAATTCCCTGTAGGCCTCCTCATTGCCCATGTCTATCATCATTGTCGGAGTGGGGCCAGCCATGTTTGAAGGTGAGTATGGAGGAGGTGGCGCTCGGGACTGGGCGGAGGGAGAGCATCAAGGCTCAGTTTTCTATGAGCTGTTGCTCTGAGATCCAGAGCTATTCTTTGGGACTATCTGGGGGTTCTAAAAATGAAAAGGAGTAAAGGTTGGGGCTGCTTTTTTTGCTCATGAGGGGTTCGGGCCTCTACTCTGAGACCCTAGCTAAGACTGGGGATGACTGGGAGGAGCTAACCCAGGACTCAATGAGAAGAGGGCTATTTTTTGTCTAGCAATGGAAGAACTGGATGGAGATGATGTCCGGGTGTCCTCTCGTGGGCGCTATGCAGAGAGGGACATTGTGCAGGTAGCTCCAGGTGGCAGCGTGGCAAGTGCATGGGTCAGTGCAGAGAGAAGGGGCATCTGGAGAGCCAAGGGTGGAGGAGAGCCCACCTTCCCAAGCCTGTGTGCTCCTTTCCCCTGCTCAGCCCCTCTCTTCCCCTTCCTATTCAATGGCCATGGCCAAGCCTGCCCTTCCCCTGGGTTCTCGACCTTCTGATTTCACCGCACTGTCCCTCAGCCTCTCTGTCTCCCATACCCACCTCCTTTTCTCACTGCCATTCCTGCCTTCCATCTTAGTTTGTCCCGTTCCGAGACTACATTGACCGCTCTGGGAACCAGGTGCTGAGCATGGCGAGACTGGCCAAAGATGTGCTGGCGGAGATCCCGGAACAGCTGCTGTCGTACATGCGCACCCATGATATCCAACCCCGGCCTGCCCCCAATGCTAGCCCCAGCCCCCCCTCCTTACAGCCCTGAGAGGCTGGCCTGGTCACCCTATCGCTTCCTGCCTCGTAGTCACCAAGAAGGCTGGGTTGAGCTGGGCTGGGCCCGGCTCCAGATCCCAGAGCTGAAAGTGAAAGGGGCAGCCCCATATCAAGCTGTCCTCAGAGACCCCTGCCTTCGGTGGGCTGACCAAGAAAGGCATGCCATCCCCTCCCCCACCCCCAACTCGTAACAAGCAGGAAGGGTCTGGTGCCCTCCATTGGACTCCCCCATCAGTCCAGCTTCCACCAAGTTCTCATGCCAATAATAAAGCTGAGCTTTACCCTCACACCTGTCTCATAAGCTCAGTGGGCAGGGGAAGGGTCCCGGGAAGGCTGAGCACTTAAGCGTTGCAGCAGTCGCTATTGCCTGAATTATCAGATGGCAAGCTGGGAAGGAGAGATCAAGTTTCTTTGGGAATTGGGAGCTAAGGAGAGATGAGGATTAGAATAAAAAAAACACAGGCCTCATTCTGAAAAATCATAAAGACCCCAGATTCCCTAGGGGAGAAGAATTGTCAATTATTTTTCTCTAGCTGACATGTGAAGCAGGATGTTTCCTCTTCCTTCAAGCTGCAAATTGGTACCTAAGTCTAGCCCCCATTAGCTCCAAAAAAACTCAGAGATCACTTCTGCCCCACCATCTTCTCCATCCCATTCCTCTTGCTTTATAAGGCTTAGCCACCCAAAAGTAGGAACCCACTTTTAGTAGGTTCTAAGAAATGAATTGGTCTGGCCCCTATGGATTCGATGTGGGGGGTGGGGACAGGACCGGAAGGAATAACAAGGTTAGAAATGGGAATGGAAGAGGGGGCTGGGGATGTTCCTAACCACAACCCAAACAGAACCAGCAATCAGAAGGAGCAAGCTGAGTAAATGGGGCCATTTAATAGCACAGGTTATTTCGGATATGTACTGATCCCTGCCTCCTCTCCCATTACATACACATATACACATTTCATTAAGTTCAAATGAACTTTCTGGGCAGTGAAGATGGGACAATAAGGGGGAGGAATAAACATACAGCCTACGGGCTGACCCCAGGGGCTAGGTTCCCAAGCACAGCAAAACTACAAGGGATAGTTGCAACCACAAGACCTAGGGGACTCCCCTACTTCTTTTCCTACTCAACAACAAGAATGGCTGATATACAGGAGATATACAGCCAAAATGAATAGTCCCTGTGCTCAAGAAGTTCCCATTTTTCTGGGGACACGCACGCAGACCGATATATAAACATAAAAGCATGAGGCGAAAAAGAACAAGAAAAAAGACATTCTAGGACATGAAGGAGAGCCTGTATCAGTCAGGGACAAGAGAAGGAATGCAGATTTCTGCGTGCTGAATGCATAAAGTGAAATGTTGTGAAAAGTCTGGAAGGTTAGGATGGAGCCATGTTGTGAAGCTCCAAAAGTTGAACAAAAGCAGAGAAGGGACATGGTCATTACTATGCTTTAGGAAAATTACTCTGGGGAAATATGGAGGGTGGACTGGAGGAAGAAAGAGCTTGGAAATAAGAAAACCAAAGGAGAGGTGATTAGTCCAAGCAGGTGGTGAGAAAGGCTTGAACTAAAGTGATGATTCAAAGAGTCAAAAGAAGGGTTAAAGGGGGATGCACATTGTGGAGGTAAAACTGACAGTGTGGGCAGTTGACTGGATATAGGGTGTAGGGGACAATGAAATGGAGAAACTGGGATAGAAATAATTAAGTGGGGAGAAAGGAAAGGGTCAAAAGGGAATATTCAGTTCAGTTCTGAACATAGTGAGAGACCTTTCTGAAGCATAATGATAACAATGATAATGATAATTATAACTAGCATTCACATAGCACTTTATGGTTTGCAAAGCTCTTTATACATAGATCTCATTTAATACAACAACCGTGTCAAGTAAATGCTATTTTTATAAACCTTGTTTTACAAAGGAGGAAACTGAAGCGGACCAAGGATAAATGACTTGACCAGAGTTATACAGCTCTTAAGTGGCTACAGCAGAATCTAAACTCCTTTCCTTCCGAATCCCAGTCTATAATTTTATCTGTAAGCCACCTAGCACATCTGCCCAAATCACTCACCTATTCAACAAAACTCAGCAACTTTTATTACACTTCTTCCCTCTAGGATCAAATATCAAGTCTTCTGTTAGGTCTTCAAACCCCTTCCTACCTTTCTAGTTGTCTTACATCTGACTCCCCTCCACTGATGATCTAGGTACCAGGGCCTTCCGCCCCCGGGCCTTGGGATTGCCTGGTCTCCACATGCCTGGAAGGCTCTCCCTCCTACCTCTGCCTCTAACTTTCTATGGCTTCTTTTGAGACAGCTGAAATCCCACCTTCTACAGGAGATTCACAGCTCCTCATCAGTCAGTGCCCTCTTCCTTCAGATTATCTATCATGTATTCTGTATAATCTTGTTAAGTACATGGTTATTTGCAGATTGCTCATCCACCCCTGTCCTCAAGGACAGGAAGTTTTGTCTTGTTTTTGCTTCTTTTTTGTATCTCAGAGGCTTAGCACAGTATTTGGCATACAGTACGTGCTTAATAAATACCTATCTTTCTCCTTCGTTCCTGAGAGCTCTTGTCCTTGTGTCTCCAGCCAGCACGAAGGTTGAAGTGGGAATGAATCTTCACTCTGAATCTCCCGAGAAGTTTCCCCAAAGTCCTCCTCGGCCCTGAGAGGCTCTTGCTTGTATGCTGCCCACTGAGCACACACCAATCATTTCATCACTAGGAAACCATTATTTGTTGTAGGATTAAATCAATGCTAAACTAGATTTAACCATTGTCTCCTCCATTCCACTCAGTACCTTGTTTCAAGTTCTGGCCCATAACATCTCCTTGTAGGGTCAGATCAATCATACTGAACCATGAGATAATTATTGTCTCTATTCATTCCAGTGACTCAGCACCTTGTAAGAATCCTAACAATAATAATAGTTCTCATTTCTATAGCACTTTAGGGTCTGCAAAATACTTTACACATATCTCATTTCAATGTCTCCGAGAGGTAAGTACTTGATGCTCTTATTATTCCCATTTTACAAATATGGAAACTGAGGCAGGCAACTAGTGAAGACCTTGGGCCATGCTTCACCTCGGATCTTCCTGACATCAGTCCCAAGTGCTCTACTTGCTGAATAATCTAGTTCAGTTGGACTGATGCCTACCACACATCCAGACGGAGCTGTCCAGCAGGCAGCTTAAAGAAACCTCGTTCATTTGGTAAAACGCAGTGTTCAGCTTTCTGACTGAGTAAAAATCAAAAACAAGAAAAAAACACCACTTTTTTTCTTCTTAATGTTGTAAAGTCAAACAAGCAAGTTCAATAAGCAAAATTCAGAGAGATCCATCATCATGAATCTGATCTCGTGGTAATCACTTCAGCCGTCGCAATAAAAAAAGACTTTCTATTAAGTTCTGAGAGGGGACTGCAGTCTTCACTGCCTCCAATCTTGAATCTCTCTCTGAAGCAGGGAAGTAAATGTTGTCCTGGAGACTGTATCCCATACTTCAGCCACTGTAATGTCTTCATAACTCCCTATCTCCCTCCCTCCAATCCAAACTGCCCTTGGAAAAGTCTTTCCAAACATGCCCCAGACCAGATGGTGCTCATGGGCCCCCGTTGGACCTCACAGCCTGGGTTGTGTAACCAGCAGCACTGAAGCCCCAATTTTCTAGCACCTCCCTCCTCCAAGAACCACTCATCTCCAGCACCCCAAATCCAGCTTCTCCCGTCCTACTGGCCCTTCCTTAATCAAAGGCAATCTGTTTGGCAAATCCACCCCACTTAGTGCAGTTCATTTTACCCTGTTGCAAAGGGATGATCTCCCCAAAATCTTTCCAATTCCAGTTTTTAACCATTTTTCTACACTAATTCCCATTTCATTGAAAATCCCATCCCCAGGTGTCCTGTTCATATCCACTCCCCTTCTTCCTTCCTCCCTAAGCCAGTGAGGAAGCCTTTATTAAGCACCTACTGTATCAGTGCTGGGAGTCATAGAAAGTCCAAGTGTCTGCTCTCATGGAACTTGCAGACAATTATGTACAAAAACAAGGCATAGATGGGACAAACCGGTTAGTCTGTATTCCTCTTTCAGGCTTGCAGAGCACTTTAAGACTTCCAAACAGCTCTGCAAGATGGTCAGAGACAAGGCGCTCCTTGGGCCTCCGCTCTCCGCTCCGGCTCCAGGCCCGCCTGAATCAGGACACCGTGGCGCTTCTCTCACCCCCCCCCCCCCCCCGGGGAGACGGGCCCTGGATTCAAGCCCTACAAGAAGGACTCACTCTCTCCCGACCTCAGTTTCCTCCTCTGGAAGCTCGGTGGTTTCCAAGCCCTCTGGCAGGTCTAGAGCGGAGGCCCCAAGGTCCTCATCCGCCTTTCAAGGGCCAGGCCCGAGCGGGCCCCCGCAGTGAGAAGGGCCGGCCGGAGAGGGCCGAGGAGGGATTCGATCCCTGGTCGCCACCGCAGCCTCGAGCTCCGAGGTCAGCACGCCGTCCCTGTTCCACGCGGGCGGGCCGGCCTCCGCGCGAGTCCCGGCTCGAGCCCGCCCCTTCGCCCGAGCCCCGCCCCTCTCCTCGGCGCTCCCTCCGGGCTCCCGGCCCCGCCCGGCCCGGGGGGAGGGCTCCGGCGCTCGGCCCTAGCTCGGCCCAGCGGGGAGGGCGGGCAGGCAGGCGGGCTGGGACGGAGGGAGGGGGGGTTCTCCGGGCTCGCGCTCCTCATTCGCTTCGGCAGATTCGCAGCAAACGGCCCGAGGCATCCACCCCACCCCCTCCCCCGTCCCGGCGGAGCGGCCCCATCTCCGCCCCCCGCCCCACCCCCGCGGCGGCGCTGGAAGCGGACTGCGGCGGCCGCTCCAGCGGGCTCTGGCCTGGCCCCACGTGGGACCGACTGGGGGTGTCTAAGGAGTCGTGTCGAAAGTGCGACTCGGGGCGGCCGCGGCCTCGCATTTACCCTGCGCTGCCGCCGCCGCCGCCGCCGCTACCGCCGCCGCCGCCACCACCGCCGCCGCCGCCGCTGCCCCCAGCCGCCGCCGCCGGCGCCGCCGCCCCCTCCCCCGCCTCCTCCTCCGCGCCCTTCTCTACCCCAGTCCTTCCTTCCCTTCCCCCCCCTCTGTTCCGCGCCCTCCCTCCCCCTCCCAGGAGCCTCTATTGTTCCGCCGGCGGCGGCGCGGCCCGAGCCCAGCCCGGCCCGCCCGGGAGGCAGTGAGCAGCCTGAGGACGAGCGGGGCCAGGGCGGCCGGACGCCCGGCCGGGCTCGGCGGAGGCTGCTGCGCGCCTCCGGCAGCCTGCCCGGTCCTGCTGCCTTCCCCGGCCCGGGGGCCCCGCCCGGACGCCGGCTATGAGCCCGCACTGGCGGCGGCCGGTGAGTACGCGCCCGCCCGAGGGGGGGACCCCCGGGGGCGGCTGGGGCCGGGGCACTGCCCGCGGGCCGTTTCCACGCCAACCGCCTGGCCCTTTAAGAAGCCCCCCCTCCCGTCCGGTCCGGTTGTCCGGGACCCCCTTCTCCGCCCGACCCGGCTGTCCGAAAGCCCCTCGCAAACCTTCCCTGCCCTGGGGCTCCGGAAGAGTGCCCAGGAGCTCAGCCCCGGCTCGGCCAACCCAGCCAAGATGCCCCCTTGCTACAAAGTATCCTTCGGGGGCGTGAGCCAATGGCAGCTGGGAATTGTTGTTGTTTAACTTGTTACACTTGGATAAAGGGAAAACTGCGGGCGATTTTCTGGACCGCGGGAGGGGAGCGGGAGCGGGAGCGGGGAGCGCTCGGCCCAGCCGCCCCCAGCCTGGCATTTTGAGGGGAATAAGAGGGTCCTCGAATCCAGCCTTGGCTGGCCAGCCGCTGGGTATGTCCCTCCCCACTTATTTCGGCCCCTGGAAGGCAGCTGTCACGCTCCCAGGCCCCCATTCATTTTTCAGGCTTTAAAATCTACTGATTTGCTTTTTGTTCTCTTTTCCCCACCCCCACCCCATTAATACACTCTGTCCCGTCACTACCCCCATCAAGCCATAACTGGGGCCCAGTGTGACAGCCACAGGAGCAGAGAACAGGCTGGTCCAGCCAGAGCAGAGGCGGGAAAGCTACAGGGAGGAGTACAGCCTATTGTAGAAAGGGTAAGGGTTGGGCTGGGGGACTTTGGGGATGTTGGTGGTTGGTTTTCCCTCAAAAGAGAGAGACTCGGGAAGTCAGTCTTAAATTTCTTTATTGTTCAGCATGTGGTCAAAATGATGTTGCCATAGCAGGGGATTGTGAACTTTTTTATGTTTTAACTGTATTTCAGCTCCCTTGATTGCCTTTATTAGCCTATGTAATTTTTTCCCCACGTTTAAAAACGTCACTCCGAGAAGGGGGCCATATGTGTCACCAGACTGCCAAAAGGGGCCCCTGACAAAAAAGGTTAGAAGCTCTGCCTTCGAAGCTCTTCCCTCACATAGCTTCTTCTGATTTTCTGGCCCAGGTTTGCCAAGAGCAATGCCCCTATTTCTGAACTCCTCAACAAATACAAGAGTTTCCAGTAACTTTTTCCTTAAGGGTCTGACCCATATGACTTCTGATCCCCCATCAACAGAGCCTGAGAAAAGGCAACACTGGGGAGGAGTCTGGACCATCTTTAGGCCCAGGTTGCCAAGAGTTAGTGCTTCCTGCTGCTTCCTGTCCCTAAGGATCCAGCCCAGAGGTATCTCTGAGGGCCTGAGGACTCAGTTGTTTTCAATGGCAACAGTCTCCATAGAGACTGAGAGGTTAAAGAGCTCAGATATAAAACACAAACTCCTTCGTTCTTCTTGGCTATAAAGTGCTCTGGTTCTCAAGCCTTTTGGACATTACTGGAGTCTCTACTCAAAAGTTCCTAGTGGCTGATTAGAGATCCATGTCAGAACAGGGAATATGGTCAGTGGCTACCAATCCAATTCAGAAAACATTTATTAAATGTCTACTGTATGCCAAGAACTGTGCTAAATACCACGCTGAGATTTAGCAGCTCCTGCTCCCATATCCACCTGGGATTTAACCCAGGAGCTAGTCATTCTAGACTTGTTACTTATTCAGCAGCTCTGAGCCAGCCTTTTTCTGGGCTTCAACTTTCCTATGTGAAAAAACAGACATGGCTGATATACTAACTTATGTCTCATAGGGAACGTGATTTACTAATAGAGTGTCTGATGGCATGCTGCTCTTGGTAGGGATTAGGAAGGGGTTGTAGTTGAGAATCCAAGCTATAAAGCTGGTTTCCCTTAAGTGGACCCTGGGAATTAAGGTCTCGTGTTAATGTAATGTCCAAGTAGGGCTCAAGTAAGCAATGGCCTGCCTTTCGATGAAATGTTTAGGGGGAAGAATACATAGATTAACATAGGTAGAGATCACCTGCATGATGATACACCATGATGAGATTTATTGGCATTGAGCTCTCTCATTCTGTAATCTTTCATGGACCCCATATCTGGTATCCTAAAAGGAAGAGTTAAAGACTGTACCTCTGTGGGAAGGCCAGGGGTCAGGCCTCAATCAGTCAGCCAAACATTTATGTCAAAGCATTATTCCAGGTGCCAGGGATACAGATACCAAAGTGAGACACTTCCTGCCCTCCAGGAGCTTACATTCTAATAAGGAGATAAAACAGTGGTGGCCCAGGAAGGGTCTAAGTGTAGGTGGGAATGGATCCATGGGCAGTAGATTGTCACATCCTTTTTAGTAGCAGCAGTGGAATTGTTGTTCATAGACAAGCGGTGGCAGGGGAAGAGGAGGGTATACTCGTGGGAAGACGGGGTAAGATATTCCCCAATGAGAACCTTTCCCATATCCTGATGATGAGTGGATGGGATGAACAACTTAGAACCAGTATGGTTTACCTACCAATTCCAGTGAATCGGGAGACCCTGACACTGGTGGAGGCCAGAAGCAGAGGAAGTAAACCTATTTGCTTGTAGGCAAGTAGCCTACAGCTTGGAGGGGAGGGAAAGGGTTTCTGGTTGCTCTGCCCCTGGTAGGAAGAAGGGGGCAGCAGCCGGGCAGAGAGCAGGGCGCTCATGCTGGCCCTGTTCTGGCTGAATGAGACGGGGCCCTTGTTTCCTTTGAGCAGCCTGTGCACAGAGGTTTTGGGAGCCTCTTGTAGCAGGACTGTGGTTGTCAGGCCTCCCATCTCAGCTTCTCACAGCTGTCTGTCTGCATTCCAGATGTGACAGAATGGGGGTGGATTTTGATGTGAAGACTTTCTGCCACAACCTACGGGCCACAAAGCCCCCCTACGAGTGTCCCATAGAGACCTGCCGCAAGATCTATAAAAGTTACAGCGGCATTGAGTACCACCTGTACCACTATGACCACGACAGCCCACCTCCACCTCAGCAGACTCCCCTTCGAAAGCACAAGAAGAAGGGGCGCCAGTCCCGCTCAGCCAACAAGCAGTCCCCCAACCCTTCTGAAGTGTCCCAGTCCCCCAGCCGCGAGGTGATGACCTATGCCCAGGCCCAGCGCATGGTAGAGGTGGACCTGCATGGCCGAGTCCATCGAATAAGCATCTTTGACAACCTGGACGTTGTGTCTGAGGACGAGGAGGCCCTGGAGGAGAACCCGGAAAACGGCAGCAACAAAGAGAACACGGAGACCCCGGCCGCCACGCCCAAAGCCAGCAAGCACAAGAGCAAGGACAAGCGCAAGGACTCTAACCACCACCACCACCACCACCACCACAATGCCTCAGCCAACGCTGCCCCAAAGCTGCCCGAGGTGGTGTACCGGGAGCTGGAGCAGGATACTCCTGACGCCCCACCTCGCCCTACCTCTTACTACCGGTAAGGCCAGTCCTGCCCTTGCCCCCTCCTCCAGCATACCACTGACCCCGACCTGAGGACCAGCCACACGGGAGCAGGGCCTAGAAGGGCTGGGAGCCCAGGCAGGGATCATGCCTTCTTTGTCCTCCCCCCCACTACCTTGTATGGGATGCTACAAGTCATCTGAGCACCTCACAATTCTCTAGCGCCCCAAAGCTCACAAGGTGCCCTCCTCACAACCACCCTGTCAGGTAGGTGATACCAGTAGTGGCATCCCCGTCCGTCCTCAGCACTTGAGACTTCTATGATTTCGTGCTTGGGGGAGGTTCCCTCCGCTGATGCGAAACTTGACCCTTCTGTGAATTTCTAGATGGAAGGACTGGAGTGCTGCCCTGGGCAAGAGCCTTTCCAGACTGGGTGGGGCTTCTCTGTATGGCCTGTGACCAGGTCAGTCCAGGAGGTCCTGGTTGGGACGACCTGCTGTGGCTTGTGGCTTCCTGCTTCAGTTTTCAAGAGTCCAGGATCACGTCTGTACCTTGATGAAGCATCAGGGGAGGGCTGTAGACAAAGTCCCACCTTCTTTAGATAAAAAACTGAGTCAGAGAGAAGACTGGTTTGCAACCACACAGTTCAGGCATGAAAGAGCTAGAGGGATGAATGGATGGATGGATGGACAGTCAGATGGATGTTTACATGGATGAATGGATGGTTGGTTGGTTTAAGGAACAGAACAGATAAAAGGGAATAGATCACTATGAGCTTTGGTGTAGGTCCTTCTGCCTCAGCTCATGCCATTCCAAGCCTTATTCCCCGTGCAGTTTTTAAGCCAATTCTTCAATATTCTTTTTGCCCATCCTGGTTTCTTCCCTTTGTATACCTGCCATCTCTCCCTTTTCTCTGACCTCCTTTGCCCCTTATGGGCCTCCTGCCTAGTTGGTTTCTCTATCTCCTCCCTGTAATTGGGGGCCCAGCCCAAAAGCAACCTGATCTGTTTGGGCGGAAAGTTACACCCCAGGACTTTGTATAGAAAGCTGGGGTCCTTAGCCATCAAGGGCAGCTCATTCACTCAGACTAAACTCTACGGTCCTTTCTAGAGCCTTCGGGGAATGAAGCTCAAACAGTGAGAGAAAAGAAAGTACAGGTGGAAATGATGCCCATGGGTCAGATCCTTTGCTTCTCTCCCACTCTCTAAATACCTTCTTACCCTCCTACAACAACCTTGATTCATAGGACCATGTCTCTACCTGGAAGGGACTTCAGAAGTCATCTAGGCAAACCACCTCATTTGACAGACAGGGAAACTGAGAGCCAGAGAATTAAGGCCACACAACTAGCAAGCAGCAGAGGTGAAATTTGCCCTCAGGTTCTGTTGTGCTGTACATGCTATTTCCCTGAGTGGCTGCTGGGCTATGTTAGGACTCGTATGATCACTAAAACAGAAAATTTGACTCTGGGGTTCATGTGAGAAGTCTGGGAAACCCTTGGAGGCCTGCAGTACCCCTAGAACCCTCGGTAGGGCCTGCTGATTCAGGGCAGTTTCCAAGGGCTGCTGGAGGAACCTGGCTTTTTTCATTTCCCTGGAGTTACATGGTGACTCAAGGAGGAAACAGGTTGCCAAGTGGCTGGGGCCATTTGATAGCAAACAATAGCCCAGAGTTCTATACAGTCAACTCTCAAGCTCCTTCTACTTCTCAGTGACAGGGACCAGGCAGCAGTACATCTTCTGTACTTTCCTCCTGCTTCTGACTGTTTACTTCCTGTGTAATTCCTTTATGAAATCATCTATTCCATTGTAATCTCCTTAGAAGGGATCATGTCTTTGTATTTGTAGCTCCTCCAGAGTCTTACATGATGGATTGCACATAGTAGGTATTTGAGGTTTGTTGATTGTTTTTCTTTGCAACATTTCTAGTTTATATGCTCAGTTCCATTTGTCACATTAGCCTTTGATGTTCATTTTTAACAAGGTCCCACCCAGATAAAAATCTTAGAGAAAGTAATACCTGCAAAGAGTGATTTTCTCCTGAGTCTCCAAATCCCTTACAGAGATACCCCTCAGAGTCCTCACACAGCATCTTGTCCCTCCCTTTATGTGCTTGCCAAAGGCTCTGAGGGATGGGAAAAGGGCAAGCCCAAACCTGAGCCACCATGTCCCCTGCAGGTACATTGAGAAATCAGCAGAGGAGCTGGATGAGGAGGTAGAGTATGACATGGATGAGGAGGACTATATCTGGCTGGACATCATGAATGAGCGCCGGAAGACAGAGGGAGTGAGCCCCATCCCCCAGGAGATCTTTGAGTACCTGATGGACCGGTTAGAGAAGGAGTCCTATTTCGAGAGCCACCACAAGGGGGACCCCAACGCCCTGGTGGATGAGGACGCCGTGTGCTGCATCTGTAATGACGGTGAGTGTCAGAACAGCAATGTGATTCTCTTCTGCGATATGTGCAACCTGGCTGTTCACCAAGAATGTTATGGCGTCCCCTACATCCCCGAAGGCCAGTGGCTTTGCCGCCGCTGCCTACAGTCCCCATCCCGGGCAGTGGACTGTGCCCTTTGCCCGAACAAGGGCGGGGCCTTCAAGCAGACGGACGACGGTCGGTGGGCTCACGTAGTGTGTGCCCTGTGGATCCCTGAGGTATGCTTCGCCAACACAGTGTTTCTGGAGCCCATTGACAGCATAGAGCACATCCCACCTGCCCGATGGAAACTCACATGCTACATCTGCAAGCAGAGGGGTTCAGGGGCCTGCATTCAGTGCCACAAGGCCAACTGCTATACAGCCTTCCACGTGACCTGCGCCCAGCAGGCCGGCCTCTACATGAAGATGGAGCCAGTCCGGGAAACAGGTGCCAATGGCACCTCCTTCAGTGTGCGTAAAACCGCCTACTGTGATATCCACACACCTCCGGGCTCTGTGCGCCGCCTGCCTGCCCTATCACACAGTGAGGGGGAAGAAGAAGAGGAGGAAGAGGAAGAAGAGGGAAAAGGTTGGAGTTCAGAGAAGGTGAAGAAAGCAAAGGCCAAGTCAAGGATAAAGATGAAGAAGGCTCGGAAGATCTTGGCAGAAAAACGGGCAGCAGCACCTGTGGTATCAGTCCCCTGCATCCCACCACACAGGTAGGCAGGGCCCCAGATGATTAAGAATGGGGAGCCTCTGATTTCCCCTTTGGCAAAGAAGTTCATAGATCATTAAGAGTTGGAAGGGGCCTTATGTATCATCTAGTATCTCCTTCCGTTTTACAGCTAAGGGAACTGAGGGCCAATGAGCTAAAGGAAATTGCCCCCACCTTACTAATTAATTACTAATAGAGCTAGGATTAGGATGCAGGGCTCCAGGGTCCATTTTTTTACATCATGAGTTGGCAGAGCCACAATGAAGAACAGAGATTGGTGAACATTTTCTAACTCACAAGAAAAAAATCAAAAGTTACCTGATTTAGGAGAGTGAAGCTTTACTCACAAAAAATTTTAAAAACATTTTCATGTTCTGGCCAGTTCATGGGGAGTAAGTAGGAAAAAAAGAAGAAATAAAAGAAGCTTTAACAAAGGGAAAAAGAGGGCTGTAGATGTACAAAATAGAGAAAAGCAGTAAAGAGATCTGTTAGTGAGTTTCTGGAATTTAAACTGTTCACCCCATGTTGTTTACTGGGCCTATAACTTCTTTTTACCCATTGGAATGCTACTTAGCCCATTAACTATTGCTTACAGCTCTTTGTTCTTCTACCCTTCAAGGTTTATTCTGAATGGTATAGTTCAGTGGGGGAAACTGCTGTGGGCATAGGGACCACACACAGCCCCTATCATGAGCTAAGGGCCCTTGCTGTAGAACTGGATGTTGGGGTCTTAGAACCTTGCTGGTCAAGGTTTCATCTGTCTGGGGTTGCTGAAACTGCTCTACAGCTTAAGCAGAGTCTCCATGGTGATTACGGCTGGATGAGAGATTTCCAAAGACCTTTTGGTATTCTGCTTCAGTGAGGGCAGGGCTACAGTCTATGTAGCTTATGGAGGACACATCCACCTCTGTACCCTCCTGATGTTGAGAGGATGGAGTGTGGGAGGGTCATATAATTGAAACCATGTGCCCTGCTCAGAGGCTCTTCCGGGCCCAGAAGCCTGTAAGAACACTAGCCTGAGGCTCAGGAGCCAAATTGAGAAGAGACTAGCTGAGGGCAAAGCCTCTGGTGAGAGGTAGATACCAGTTGGCCTGTACAAATTACTGCAGGGTGCTCCCCCCTCCTCCCTCTGTCCTTCCCATCTTTTTAGGCTCAGCAAGATTACTAATCGCTTAACCATTCAGAGGAAGAGCCAGTTTATGCAAAGGCTGCACAGCTATTGGACACTAAAGCGACAGTCCAGGAATGGGGTCCCCCTACTTCGCCGCCTGCAGACTCACCTGCAGTCCCAGAGGAATTGTGATCAAGTTGGGGCACCACGGCCAGCTCCCCCAGGGGGACCAGGAACTGGGGTAAGATAATTTTGTTGGGGGGGGGGTGGATTAGAGCAGGGCATGGGACAAGGTGGGGAAAGGGTTGGGATTCAGGCTACTAGTGTTCTCATGCCTATCACTCACTTAGGATACAGAGGATGGCAGCCACTTGGATAGCGGCCAAGCTCCAGGTGATCCTTGCTTATAGCCAAGGTCTGAGGAGTAAAAGGCGATCTTCTGCCCACTTGTGTTACTGATAGCTATTCCTACCTTTCCCCCAGTCCTGTTCCATTTTCAGCTTTGTTTTCCTTTCTTCCTCGTCAGAGAGACTCTGAGGACAAGAATTGGGCCCTGAAAGAACAGCTGAAGTCATGGCAACGGTTGCGCCACGATTTGGAACGCGCCCGGCTGCTGGTGGAACTGATTCGGAAACGTGAGAAGCTCAAGAGAGAGACGGTAATTCCCACTCTGTCCCTGGGCAGGAAGCATGGCCGTCATTCTAGAGGGCAGGTGCACTTGCAGCCCTAACCATGGAACCTAAAGAAGCTCAGAGTGCTTAGTCTGCCAGTGGCAGGGAAGTCAGGTCTCTGCTGCTCTTCCCTACTTGGCCTTCTTTTTGACTTGTACACAGTACACTAGGGACAGTATATGACAAGATAAAACTAAGTGCTAAATTATAAACTTTTAGCACTTAATTTTATCTTGTCATATTTGATTTCATAACAGAAAATCTATTTTCCTGTAAGTAGATTTCATTAGTTCACAAGCACTTCCCAGGCTTGTAGGAATGCGAAGTAAAATAGCCCCTGCTCTCTGAGAACTCCCATTCCTCATCTAAATAAGACTGAGGAGCAGCATGAGAAGATTAGTATGTTTCTTTCTCTCTTCACAGCCAGCTCAAAGGAGTCAGTTGGAAGAGAAGAATCAACAGACCATAAATCAAACTTTGCCCATCACTAAAACACTTTTTCCTGGAAGGGCATTTCCTGGGACTGTGATCTGAACGTCACTTGTCTTATGTTTCAGATCAAGGTCCAGCAAGTAGCCTTAGAGATGCAACTGACCCCTTTCCTCATCCTCCTCCGTAAGACCTTAGAACAACTCCAAGAAAAGGACACAGGCAATATATTCAGCGAGCCGGTCCCTCTGTCTGAGGTAACAGAAATCTACGAAGTAAGAACCCCTTCCCCCTCTCACCCAGCCTTACCCCTACCCCCATCCCAGTTCTTCCATGCTGAGTTGGATTCCTTATGTCATTTTACTGGGAGTGGGTGGGACCCTGGTTACTGAGTCTGCCAGCTAGAGTAGCAGCCCTCCCCTCTTGAAAGGAGAGGTCTTATGCCTGTCATACCCGCCACACATTGTCAGCAAAGTAAATTTTGTCCCACCCCGGGTCAATCTGACCTTGTTGAATGGGGAGATCCTTTAGATAGCCAGAGCTTGTTGACTTGAGTCGGGGTAAGGGGGGGAAGTATTTGACCCCAAAGACTATAATAGTCATTCTTGAGAAGTGCCACACTTAGAGGATGGCACTGACCAACAAACAAAGGATTGGAGGAGGTGGGAGGGGTTGGTTCTAACCTCAGGATGTAATGCTCTGGAAGCACTGACTGTTGGAGAGCTCCAAAGTGCTAGATTCCAACATTTCCTGACTTGAAATGTTTTCTGTGATAGAATAGCAGTTTCATGATACTAATTATAAAGGGATACACAAATGCAGGATGTTTTCAGAGGCTGGTCCCCATCTCTTGCTGAACCCTTATAACACGTTTGTAAAGCCAAGCAGATGGAATTGTTGCTATTTTATATATGGGAGATCCCCAAAGCCCAGAGTGGTTCACTGACTCAGGATCACCTACTAAGAAGTCAGTTGCCCCGCTGGATTAGACTCCAGATCCCCAAATCCACTGCTCTCTATAAGAATATCTCACACGTGTTCTTGATGCCCTGAATTTCTATATTCCCCTTTATGGTATCTGGAGGGAACTCGTCCCTGGGATTTGGAGCAGGGCTGTGGGTAGGGAGGTCAGTGGGCGATCTCTCCATGTAGCCAGGGCCTGCTTTGTCCCTTCCTGGCAGGTGCCCGACTATCTTGAGCACATCAAGAAGCCCATGGACTTTTCTACAATGAAGCAGAACCTGGAGGCCTATCGATACCTAAACTTTGATGACTTTGAGGAGGATTTCCATCTCATAGTCAGCAATTGCCTCAAATACAATGCTAAGGACACCATTTTTTACCGGGCAGCAGTGCGGCTGCGGGAGCAGGGTGGTACTGTGCTCCGGCAGGCCCGGCGGCAGGCTGACAAGATGGGCATCGACTTTGAGACGGGCATGCACTTCCCCCACAACCTGACTGGGGATGAGGCCCTACTCCATGCAGAGGATGGTGGGTGATGTGATGGGCCTCCCAGACACATGCCAGTTCTCTTGGTGGGCATTAATTCCCTAGATCCTTCCCTCTCTGATCCTAGGTTGGCATTGCTTATGTCACCAGGGAGTGGGCCTTCCCCAGCTTGGTGACAAGGACACCTGGGTGGGACTAAGGGAGGACTTGGTTTCATCATGGGGTGCTGGGGCTTTCAAGGGCTCTCCCCGGCTCTGATCTTCACATCCCTGTCCAACTTGCCTCCCCTGCCCTCCACCCTCTCCAGAGGAAGAACGGTTTGTGCTGTCGGAGAACCAGAAACACCTGCCACCGGAGGAGCAGCTGAAGCTCTTATTGGAACAGTTGGATGAGGTTAATGCCAGCAAGCAAAATGTCAATCGCTCCCGACGAGCCAAGATGATCAAGAAGGAAATGACCGCGTTACGCAGGAAATTGGCGCACCAGAGGGAGGCTGGCCGGGACGGGCCAGAACGGCACAGTGCAGCAGGGCGGGGTGCCCTACAGGCTCACACCCCTTGTGACAAGGATGGACAGACGGACAGTGCGGCCGAGGAGAGCAGCAGCCAAGAGACGGGCAAAGGTCTGCGCGTCCATGGGGGCCTGGGCCTCAGGGCCCTGAGGAAGGGACCCCTACAGGCTGGTCCTCACTTCCAGGGAGGCCATTCAGGCTTGGTCCCTCCTGGCAACTGTGGCCTCCCAGTTCCCATGGAGGCCTCCTGTGCCCATCCCCGATGCCCGGGTTTCTCAACTGCCTCTCTAGCTGTAGCTGCCAGGGAAGAGGGGTCCTCAGGGCCCCACTCACTGGGCAGTGATAGCAAGCAAGGTACTTCCCACTGCACTGAAACAAGGAGCTGAGGAGAAGGGAAACTTGATTTCCCTCTTTTTTAAACCTATTCCCTTTGCCCTTACTTAGAATCCTGGTCTGAGAAATTGTCAGAGCATGAACCTAGCCCTCTGGAGCCCTTACCCAATATTCTCTCCCTTCTGCCTCTGCTTTAGGTCTGGGCCCTAACTTGTCCTCAACCCCTGCCCATGAGGTGGGCAGAAGGACCTCAGTCTTGTTCTCAAAGAAGAACCCGAAGACAGCTGGCCCTCCCAAGCGGCCAGGCCGGCCCCCAAAGAATCGCGAGAACCAGCTGGCCCCAGGTCATGGCAGCAGCCCCGTGGGGCCTCCCCAGCTCCCCATCATGGGCTCTCAGAGGCAGCGAAAGCGAGGGAGGAGTCCTCGGCCTAGCTCAAGCTCTGACAGTGACAGTGATAAATCCACTGAAGATCCTCCCATAGGTGAGCCAGCCTTCCTGTTGTCCCTTGTGGATATAAATAAAGGCATAGCTCTTCCCTGTGAACTTCACGGTAGCTGCCTCATCAAGTCATCTCTTTGTCCAGTGAGGAGTATAGCATCATAGTGAAAACTGGAAGGGACTTGAGAGGTCCCTAAGATCCCCATGCTTGTTTTACATGCAAGGAAACAGGCATATTGAACTCAGTTACACAGCTTATAACCTCTTAGAGGTATCTAAAGTGGCATTTGAACGCAGCCCTTCCTGACTCCATGTTTCATACCCTGTTCAGGCCCCCCCAAAATTGAAAAGTTGGCCTAGAATTACAGTTAAATACTTGGGATAATTCCAGGACTAATCCCTAGTTCCTGTCATGAGCAGCACCAGCTATAGTTATTACAAGTACAGATCATGCAGGACCGTGGCAATCCTTCCCAGAAGCCTTTTGTGGAGCATTGGGAGTATTCTCCCATTCAGGATAGAGACAGGAATAAATCCTGGTATTCCTCCCACCCAGACAGATCACCCTGTTCCTTCTTTCTAACCCAGATTTACCAGCAAATGGCTTCAGCAGCGGGAGCCAGCCTGTGAAAAAGAGTTTTCTCGTCTATCGAAATGACTGCAGCCTTCCCCGGAGCAGCTCTGACTCGGAGTCCAGCAGCAGTAGCAGCAGCAGTGCTGCTTCGGACCGAACTAGGTACTTGGCCATCACATCTGAACTCTTGTTGGAGCTGTCCCAGGAAGAAGGCCTACAGGACAACCACGGGAGCAGCAGCCTTCTCAGGGTGGCTGGTGAAGGGCCTGGGGTATACTTCTCTGCCATTCTCAGCCTTGAAGGCAAAGGACCTTCTTCTCTGAAGGATAGAACCTTGAGGTGTTAGTCACCACCTTTCCTTCAAACTCTTTATGGTTTTGGCTTTTTTAAAAGCTAACTGGAGTTTCTGATTATTCCCTCATAGCACAACTCCCTCGAAACAAGGCCGAGGCAAGCCTTCTTTCTCCAGGGGAACCTTTCCAGAGGACAGCAGCGAGGATACGTCTGGCACTGAGAATGAGTCCTACTCTGTGGGCACAGGGCGAGGCATGGGGCATAGCAGTAAGTACCCCCAATAGAGTCAGGGGAGCCCAGTTTTGAAGCTGTCTTCCCTCTGTACCCTTTGATTCAACTTTCTCTTCCATTTCTGTGCAGTGGTGAGGAAGAGTCTGGGCCGGGGACCTGGTTGGCTATCTGAAGATGAGGACTCCCCGCTGGATGCCTTGGACCTGGTGTGGGCAAAGTGCCGAGGGTACCCCTCGTACCCAGCTCTGGTAGGATCCTGCTTCTCCTACCTTGCCCCATGCCTTCTGCCCTCACCCCACACCAGCCCCAGCTACAAGGCCAGGAAAGTGATCCAGAATACAAACTCGAGGTTAACAAAGAGTTTCCGAAGCCCCACTGGAGCCAGAGAGAGTCCAGTGAGCGTGAGGGGTTCTTGGCAGGCAGACAGATGGACAGGTGCAGCTCAGGGACCTGTCTCCCCAGTTTTGATGTGGTATACATTTCCACCCTTGTGTATCACATAGGTACTCTGAACAGTCTCATTCAATCTCCCAGGCATTGTGGCTACCCAATGCAGTTATGGCCCAGGGGTCATAAGGTCTCTGGGGCCTTGTAGCCCCTCATTTATCAACAGCAATCTCTTTGGCCACACAAGAGTGGCTAGACTGGCCAGAGTATTAGGCAGGAGGTTCTGAGGGGAGGGAGAGGACTGAACCAAGCTGTGCCCCCAATCCGTCAGATCATCGACCCAAAGATGCCTCGGGAGGGCATGTTCCACCACGGGGTACCCATTCCCGTGCCCCCGCTGGAGGTGTTGAAACTTGGGGAGCAGATGACCCAGGAAGCTCGTGAGCATCTCTACCTCGTCCTCTTCTTTGACAACAAGAGAACCTGGTAAGGGGAAAGGGGAGGCAGGCACGGGCTAGGGAGGGGAATTAACAATCTGTAAGGATAGCTCTCATTGTTCCTCAGAAGTAGGGTCCAAGAGCAGACGGCCTGATAAACAGAAGGCTGAGATGGACGGAAGCAGAGCAGCAGCTCTAGCCAGAAACCAGTACTTGCATTTGTTCTCTGAAGATTTGGTCATTGTGCTAAAATAAAGCGTGTGCTTGCTGACTACTGTCTGGGCACAGGCCGAACAGGATTAGAGAGGTGGAAGGGGCTTCGGGCCATCTGGCCTTCCTGAGTCATTTTGCAGATGGGCAAGTTCCAAGTTGAGGCTTACCCAAGTTAAATAGCTCACACATCCAAGTAATAAATGAGAGCTGGGGGTTGGACCCATGCCTTATGGTTCCAGAACCAGGGCTCTCCCCACATTTTTTCTCCCAAGAAGTCAGTCTTTGTGTCTGACAAAGCTCTCTAAGCCATAGTTGTGAATTTTGAAGAGATCTCAGAAGCCATCTCATAACAGACTAGGAAGCCCCAGGGGTGGCTTGTCTGGAGGTCGCTGGCAGTTTAGTGATGGGACTGGCACTGATCTAACTTGTGGAGCGCTTTCTGCTCTCGCACCTTGATGCTCCCCATTACCATTGGAGATGATGAAGACCTTGGGAGAGGGCAGTGGGTCCCGATCCCCATGGTGCCCCATGCTGTTTAGCCCTATCTGTAGAGGATGGCGGACTTAACTTGAAAAGACCTGGTTTGGAGTGGGTGGTTTCATAAAAGGCTCCGCGCGCAGATCCTTCCGCCCTCACTTTGTCCCTCTCCACAGGCAGTGGCTCCCCAGGACCAAGCTAGTTCCTCTGGGAGTGAACCAGGACCTAGACAAGGAAAAGATGCTAGAAGGCCGCAAGTCTAACATCCGCAAGTCAGTGCAGATCGCCTACCACCGGGCCCTGCAGCACCGCAGCAAGGTGCAGGGGGAGCAGAGCAGCGATACCAGTGACAGTGACTGAAGCTGCTTGGCCACGCCGGGGGCACCCGTCAGCCTCTGCACTGACTCATTCCTGGTCTTGGGGCCAGTCTCAGGGGAAGCCGGGCGGGGTGGTCCCGCTCCAAGTGCAGCTGGACTGTACCGGACATTCCAGGGGGTCGCGGCGGCCCGGGCCACGGGAGACGGCCTGGAGCCCGAAGGAGTCCTCCTCTCCTTAACCTCCCCTTCCCCCCAGCGTCCGCTGTCTGAGCGAGAGCGGGCCTTGGCCGGACCCTGACCGCGCCGTCACCCAGGCCACCTCGGTTTGCTGGCTCGGGAACCCCTTGGCCCAGGAGGCCTTGAGGCGTCTGCGGGTGCGGGTTTGGGCGGGCCCTGCCGCGGGAAGCACGCCCATGTCTGTCTGTCTCTCCTGCCCTGAAAGGGGGGTCCCCGGAGGGTGCCTGAAGACCCTTCTGCTACTGTACATACTGTAAATTAGCGGAGAATTTAAATTATTCTCATTTGTAACTGCGTTTCCGGGTCGCGCCAGAATCCTTTGGCACTAAAAAGCCTGGGGCTTGTCCCTGGCCCCCTCCCCGCCTCTCCCACGGGTCCCTGCCCTGCAAATTGGTTTGTATTTATTTCGGAGGAAGAAAATATATTGATTCTTAGAAAATAAACGGTCTATTTGGAATCCCGCTTCCTGCCACAGGGGAGGAAACAGATGGGAGGGGGTCGGTGCGGGGAGATAATACAATGGAGATGCCGGAGGCCGAGTGTTAGCCTGGGGCCGTGGGAAGGAGGGGGAGGGGCTCCGATTAGAGCCCACCGCCCGCGAGACTCCGGCCTAGCTTCCCAAGCCTCCCCTTGAAGCTCTCCCGTTCCCTCCGCTCTGGATAGGCCGATGTCTCCCGAGCGGGCGGGGATTTTAAATTTTCTGCTTCCGGTTGCGAGTGTCTCGGATTGCAAAAGTATCGCGCGAGCTAAACGCCTCGCGCGCTTTTAAAGAGACTTCCGATTTTGCGCAGCAAATCGCAACCCTAATGAGTAAAAGGCTGGGCTGGAAGGTGAAGTGGCCTAGAGGGGCGGGGCCTGCTTGATGTTGGGAAATGGTGCGAAGCTTGGACGGAAACCACGTCCACCAATCTAGAGCGGGAAAAATAAACGCTGTCTCGAGAGCCATGGGCGGGGTTCGCGATGAGAAGGCCCCAGAATAGGCGGGACTTCTCCCAGTGATCGCCGGAGTGGGTGGAGCATTGAGGAGAGGCGGGGTCAGGTGGGTTCCGACTCGCATAGAGGAGGTCCTTAAAGGGCTGGTGCCGGTCCCCCTCCACCTGAACTGGGCCGGAGGGGTGGGGCATGCAGCACCGAACCCTCGCCTCGGCCCCGGGCCTTTGGGCTTCCATCCCCTGTCCACGATCCGAGCTGGACCTGGACCTGGTCCTGTCTTCAGGCCAGTCCTTCAGGTGAGCGAGGGCGCCTTTGAGCCCCACGTGCCCGGGCGTCCCCGGGGGCTCTGGGAAGGGATCCCGGACCCTGGAGGGGAGGCGCGGGCGGACTCTGTCTCTCTCTCCCTCGGCCAGCTGGAGAGAGCAGAGCCCGGGGCACTGGACGGGCGTCCTGGACGGCCGGCTGTGGACGCTGACCCAGGCGGACGGACGGCTGCACTACACCGTGTACGGGGAGCCGGCCGGGCCCGGGGCCCCGCACTCCCTGCGCCGCTTCTTTCAGCTCCACGTCCGCCTGGCCGAGCTGTACCGGCGCTGGGCCTCCGCGGACCCCCACTTCCGAGAAGTGGCCGCGAGATTCCCGGGTGAGCTGGAGGGCGGGCGCTGTGGGAGGGCGGTGCTGTGGGAGGGGCGGGCGAGGCGGGGCCCGGCTGACGCCCCTCCTCCCCCGCAGGGGTCCGGCTGCTCAGACAGGAGCCCCTGGAATGCCTCTTCTCCTTCATCTGCTCCTCCAACAACCACCTCTCCAGGATCACCGGCATGGTGCAGCGGCTGCGCGCGCACCTGGGGCCACGGCTGGGCCAGCTGGACGGCGTCTCCTACCACGGCTTCCCCAGCCTGCAGGCTCTAGCCCGTGAGCGCCCCGCGGCCCCCCTCCCCCGCCCGTCGTTAGCCGACCGGGCCTGGGTCTCCCCCGGGTGCCCCCTGCGGGGCAGGGGGTGCATCTTCCCGCTTGGGCAGCCCGTGGGCCGGACTGGGGTGTGAGCTCACGGTGTTGTCCCTGCAGAAGCCGAGGTGGAGCCACAACTCCGGGAGCTGGGGTTTGGCTACCGGGCCCGCTTTGTGAGCCAGAGCGCCCGGGCCATCCTGAATGAACGCGGGGGACTCGCGTGGCTGCAGCAGCTGCGCTCCGCCTCCTACGAGGACGCCCGCCAGGGCCTCTGCTCGCTGCCGGGGGTGGGGATAAAGGTGAGGTCCGAAGGCGCAGCTTCGCGGGGACCCCCACCTTGCGAGCACACGGAGCTCACCAGTGGGACGCGGGGGGGGGGGGGGGTGAGGAGGCCCAGGGACGGACCGGCCGAACTGCTTTGTCCAAGGTGGCCGACTGCGTGTGCCTCATGGCGCTGGACAAGCCCCAGGCCGTGCCCGTGGACGTGCACGTGTGGCAGATCGCCTGCCGGGACTACGGCTGGCAGCCCGCTTCCCCGGGCCAGAGGAGCCTGAGCCAGAAGGCCGGCAAAGAGCTGGGTGAGCCGAGGCCTGCGGCGGGCAGGGGCGGGGTCTTCCCCTGAGAGCGCGGATGCAGCGGCTCCTTCTGTTGTAGGAGACTTCTTCCGGAGCCTGTGGGGGCCCCACGCCGGCTGGGCGCAAGCGGTTAGTGTCCTGTCCCGTGACCTCCCCTGGCCCGGGCTCCGTTAAACCAAACATGCCCGGGTGTGCGGGTCCTCCTGCCCCTCCCCCAGCCCACGGGACTCGCCCTTCAGGGGAGGCTGACTAGCCCTGCTTTCTTTCCCTAGGTGCTTTTCTGTGCAGACCTGAGACAGACCCCCAGACCACGGATTCTCCAGGAAAAGGCAAAGCCTCGGAAGCGCAAAAAGGAGACCCGGGAAGGAAGCAGGGGCCCAGTGTCCGGGGCGCGGGAGGCGTGACAGAAACCGCCGCACTCTCCGGTCCTGGCCAGGGCCCGACCCCTCCTTTCCCTCCCCCCTTCCCTCCCCCAGCCCTGGCCAGAGCTGGGCTTCCCTCGGACTGTCACATCTACCTCAGGCAGTTTGTGTCCCCGTAGCTGTGGTCGGTTGGGCACTGTTGGGGAAAGGTAAGGATTGGGAAATGCCAGCTCAGCTGGAGGGATGACACGATCCAGTGGTTTTTACCTCTTCCCTTTAATAAAACAACGAACAATAAAATAGAAATATTTGTTTGGAAAACGCGTGGGTATCTTGACCAGACCGTGGGATGTAGTGGGGAGCACTGAGAGAGGAGAAGTCGCCCACGTGTCTCTCCTCAGGGCCAGGACTCCTTCGACAACTTCCCCCGGCAGCTCCGGGCCCTTGCCAGAGCCAGGGCGACCAGGGAGGTGCTAGAAAGGGGTCAGGAAAAGGGTCCAAACCAGGCCAGAGAGGGAACGGAAGAGGCCGGTCCTTCCTTTCAAGAGAAGCCTGGGCTGAAGCGGGCTCAGGGAGAGCCCTGTGCAGGGAGGAGGAGAAGCGGAGACTTTCCTGGGACGGAAGAGAGGGGAAGAGCAGAGGGCATTTTACCCCTTCCCAAACAATTGGCAGCTCTAACCCCTTCTGCCCTGCAGCAATAATGCCCAGCATCCATAATGGCTTCTCTTTGGCAGGTTCCACTCCCGCCCCTTCCCCAGGAGTTAACCCACCCCCTTCCCATGAGGATGGAGCCCTCCCTCCTCCAAATTCCTGACCCCCAGCAACTGTGTCAAAGGCTGCTCTAGAGCTGGGGTGGGCGAGTGGCCGCCAGGTCCGGGGAAGACTCTGCACAGCAGTCCCTGCAGCAGCCAACGTGGGGACCTGGCAAGGAGAAGAGCACGGACCTTGGAGGGGGTACTCAGTGAGGGGCTCAGCAATGGAAGGTGCCTCTGGGACCGTCTGCCTCCCTTCCCCACACCGTGGCCTCACCCCCGCCTGTCTCGGGTGCCAGCAGCTCCCCGTGGCTGGTTTGGCCGGGGCCGTCCTGACTGGTGCCCAGCTGAAGCCTCCGCATGTGCCGCACCACTGCTGTGGCGTTGAAGGCTTGCTAGAGGGAGGGAAACCGTGGAGAAGTTAGGGCGCTGACCGCGGGTCCGCCCCCCAGGTGCCCACAGGGAAGAAAGGAAGTCTATGGGGAGTCCGGGGCCCCGTTTGCAGAGGCGGAGGAACTCGTCCCTGCTCCCAGCAGCAGGGTCGGAGCCCAGAGCCCCGGCACCGGGCTGCTCCCAGAGGCTAGAGGGACGTGAGAGGGAAACTCGGGCCTGAGCTGGCCCACGAGGCTCGGCCTTTGGTACGTTAGGGAGAAGCCGGGCCATGGGACGGGCCGAGGATGAGCGTGATGAAGGAAACAGCAAGAGGCAAGAGCCACAGCCTCACCTTCCACTTGCTCTTGGCAAAGTTCTTCTTGATCTGCTCACTGACAGACTGGTGGATGTTTTTGTCCAGAGCGGTGTCTCCTGCGATCCTGAGAGAAGATGGGGCGGGGGGCTGGCAAGGGGTGCTCCAGAGGCTTAGTGGGGAGATGGGGCCCTCCCACCCGAGCAGGGGCCCTCCTCACCATGGGTGCTGCAGGGCCTGCTCACAGGTGAACCTCTTCTCAGGATCTTTTTCCATCAAATGCCGGATAAAGTCCTTGGCTTGGACCCCGAGACGGGACAGAGACAGAGAATGCAATTTATTTCAATGACCCTGATGGAACGGCCGCTACGGACAGGGCACTACGCTAGGGGAGAGGAAGCCGCGAGGGCCGGCGAGTTCTGTTCACTCCTCTTGGCACTGTCCCCGCCCACCCATCGGTCAATAAACAGGACCCGAGTGGGGGCAAACTCCTAAGGGGGAATTGTCCTCGGAGCTTCCTCTTGCCTGTTCAAATGATCATCTGCCCAACAGACTCTACCATCAAAACCCGCCCTTCTGAAAGGATCCTAAGATGCCCCGGAACACTTTAATCCTTGTGCCCTTTCACTGACATTCGAATTCTAACAGAAGGCAAAGGTTGAATCATCTGACCAATAAGGAAGGGTGTTTGTTTCTCAGTGTTTTGGTGGATTTTAAATTCTGGGATGGGGTAAAGCAACTGGGGATGCTTATCCTAGAGAAAACTGAGGGGGAAAGGGCTGTTAATCAGAGGAAAGCTAATTAGATTTGCTCTGCTTGAGTTGGGAGGAGGGGCAGAACCAGATGGAAACTGCAAGAAGAAAATTTAGGCTTAATGTCAGGAAAAGCTTTCTAACAATTAACAATTAAACCTGCCTGAAATGGGGTGCCTTGAGAAGCATGGGCGCCACCTCCTTGGGGAGAGTCCGAGTATGGGGGACTAAGTGTAAGTGGAGGGGATTTTCTCCATGTACAGCTTAAACAGTTACTGCTGGGCCCTTCCAACTCTGATAAGATGGAGGAAGGAGGGCTTACAAAGCCTCTCTAGGGACCTAGGGAAAGGACATCCTCGGGGAAGGAGATTCAGAGCAAGAGAGAGGGAGAGCGGCCCCACTCCCAGCCCTGGTACCGGAGTCAGAGATGTCGTCCCAGTATGGAGAATCAAACTCGTACTCGGCCTTCAGTATCTGCTCGAAGAGTTTAGCGTCGTTCTCATCATAGAAAGGAGGGTAACCGCAGAGTCTGATGGGAAGGAAGGAAGAGCAGTGTGAACACTTCCCCCTCTCTCTTCTATTTGTCCCTTACAGCTCTGAAGCCAGGTAGGCACAGAATATCCCCATTTTATAGACTATGAAACTGAGCCCTAGGGAGGCAAGCAACTTGTCCAGTGAGTTAAAAGGCAGAGCAAGTTTTAACTCCCAAGTTTACTGTTCCAAGTCCCAGGAATGGGAAGAAGGGAGAGAGAGAGAGAGGAGAAAAGAGAGAGGGGGAGAGAGGAACAACTTTCCCTGTGGCTCACTGCATTGAAGCTCTCACCATGCTCCCCCCACCCTATTCCTGACCCCCTACTCACAGGATATAGGCGATTACGCCAATAGACCAACAGTCCACAGCCTTGCTGTAAGGTTTCTGGGCCAAGACTTCAGGGGCTGCAAAAGTGGAAGAGATGGCAGTCATTGGGGAGGAAGGAAGCACCCACACAAGAGCTGCAGCCTGCCCTCAACCTTTAGGTGGAGAATTCATTGCTTCCCCCAAACTAGCTTTCAAATCGCACCCCTAAGGCCGCTGGCCCCTTTCTGTCCCGACCTTCTGCACGCAGACTTGCCTCCTACCTACGTATCCCGGAGTGCCACAGGCTGTGGAGAGCACGCTGCCTGAGCCTTCCATCTTGGACAGCCCAAAGTCGGAGATCATGATCTTGGAATCTTCCTCCAGGCTGTAGTAAAGCAGGTTCTCTGGCTTCGGGAGAACAGTCATCATCATCATCCACTTATACAGGGCTTTACCATGGACACCGCTCTTTTGCCTTAATTCTCTCTCAGAATCTGATTTGGAAAGGACTTTAGGTGCTACATTCACGGGACCCCCATGTAGAGCATTGCTAAAATGTATTCGTACTCCACTTAAAGACCCCCATGAGAGACGGCTTCCTGTCTCCCACTGGAGAGTCAGCCCTTCTCTGTGGCCTATTGGGATCTTCTCACATCCTGAATCTGTCCTCCATATTTGCTCTGCTTCCTAGCTGATGTCATTTGCAAATTTGATAAGCGTGCCATTTATATCTTTATATAAGTCACTGGTAAATGATCTCATTCCATCTTCACAATAGCCCTTTGAGGTAGGGCAAGCACATTATCCCCACTTTACAAATAAAGAAACAGGTCCCCAAATGCTCAAAGGTCACATGATGAGTCCATGGCAGAGATGGGATTGGAGCCCAGGCCCCCTGACTCCCAGTTCGATTCCCTTCTTGTTACCTTATCCCTCCCCCCTTCTCAGTTCTGATCCTCAGTCTCTGCTCCAGCTGCATTTCCCCATCCACCACCCTCTTTTTTCAGGTTCTTCTTTGATCTTTTTAAAATAAATTAGATTTTAATTTATTTTAATCAAGTAATTATTTTTTCTTTCTTTTTAAAATTATTGTTTTATTGAATTGTTTTTACATCAAAGTTATTTCCAGATATATCCCCACTACCCTCCAACCACATGCTTAACAGATAAGCCTTTCCTCTAAACAAACAAGAATAAGCAAAGCCAACTAACACAGCAGCCATATCTGACGTCAAAGGAAACGTATACCCCACCCCAATCGCCTCTCTATTGAAAGGAGGTTAGGGGTACATTCCCTCAGAGCTGCTCCAAAGCCATGATTGATCATTGCAATAACACAAAGGATTCCTCATTTCTTCTCCAAGCCTTCCCGACCCATTGCATGCTCACTGCACCCCCCTTCCTCCCCAAAACCCTCTCTTACCTTGAGATCTCTGTGTACAATGCCCATGTCATGGAGATACTTGACAGCATCCAGCACCTGGCAGATTAACCGGCTGGCATCGCGTTCTGTGTAGAAGCCCTTCTCCACTATTCGATCAAAAAGCTCGCCCCCAGACACCCTGAAGTGGAAAGAGTGGGTTGGGGACAGTGCTTTCCAGGATCCTCCTCTGGCCTCCAAGGCCCCTTGGAAGCTCCTTAGATTGCTAATGGGAGGAGGACACATCAGAAGGTTGGAGGGGAAGGAAGGAAGGAGGCCGGGAAAACATGTCCAAAGTCTGATCTGAGGCAGGAGCCAGGTCAAAGATGGAGCTGGAAGGGGTCAAGAAAAGATGGGGTGGAGGAACCTGGGTTAGGGGTGAACTGAGAAGGAAGGGGCATTTGGCCCAGCCAGCAGAAAGGCCATGAGAAAGGGACTGGGGCAGCAGTGAACTGAGAAGGAAGGGGCACGTCTGAGACAAGAGCAGAGGAGGCTGATAAGGAAGGGGGGGTTGGGAGGGCCGGGTCCTCACAGTTGCATGATGAGGTAGAGGTGACCACCACACTCATAGATGTCATCCAAGGCCACGATGTTGGGGTGTTTGATCCTAGGAGAAGAAATGGAGGGGGAAGTTCAGAACCGAGGGATGGCCCAGAGGCCTCGGGCCAACCACTGCTCAAACTTCATTAAGGAGGAGCTGGCAGCCGGACCATAACCAGAGACAAGAGCAAGGCAACATCACTCACTGCAATGACATGAAAGACCCTCCAATTCTGGTGATGTGAGGGTTCTTTCTGTCCACTCACAAACCTGCTCGACCTGGAAGTCGTGGCCAAAAAATAAACACACCGCAGGCTGGCCAGACCAAAAACCATATCCTCAAACAGTAATTGCTGGACTTGCCTCCCAAACCTCTCCAACTTGGTGGGATCTGAAAATTGTTCTCAACAGCCTTGAATGACCCAGGACCACGAAGAGGCGGGGAGATCGCTAGTGGGGAGTAACACTTGATCTTGAAGACTACTTGGGGCACTTAATTTTTTTCTTTGTCAGGCTGTGATTTCACTGAAATGTCCTAGAATGAAACATCCCCTTCCAGGAAAGAAGAAAACAAGCCTGCCTTAAGCACCTGCCATGTGTCAGGTACTGTGCTAAGTAAGCCCTTCACAAACATTATTTCATTTGATCCTCACAGCACCCTGGAAGGGAATACTACTATTATCCTGACTTTGCAGCTGGGGAAACTGAGGCAGAAGACAAATGACATGCTGTCACAAACTAGGAAGTGTCTGAAGCGGGATTTGATCCTGATTTCGGGCCCCAGCCCTGCTATCCACTGTGGCCCCTAGCTGCCTCTACTAAGGCAGTGACAACTGTCCTGCAATTCATAAATTTGAAGAGTTGCTCAGGGCAATGACATTTTGCTCAAGAAAATACAGCTACCACGTGTCAAAGTCATGATATGAACTGAGGTTTTCCTGATGTCGTGACTGGCTTTCTCGTGATTATATCACGGCACCCAGGATCCTCAGGACCGCCTCTCCTTTCATTTAATAGGCCAGCAATAAGAGCACCAGGCAAGCATTTGAGGTTGGAGCTCATTCCCCTTGCCTGATGACTATTAAAGCCAGAATGGGGGATTCAACCAGCAGCAGGCAGGAGCACCTGGCTGCCAGTCTATGTATCGGGCTGTGCTATAACATTGGGTTAAGAAGCCCAGATTCATCTGCATAATAAGGGAGGAAATAATCCCAAGTGTTGGTCTCCTCTGTACCAGGCCCAGATCACTAAGCCTCAGTTTCCTTATCTGTAAAATGAGGATAATAGCATCTACTTCACATAGAAGTTTAAATGTGATAATATATGGAAAATATTTTGTGAATTTTGAAGCCCTATTTCAATATCAGTTATTATTATTATTGTTATTCAACAAAGCCATCAATTGCTGGATCAATCAATGGATCCTTGGTTCAGATCCTAGTATTCCCGACATCGCTCAGATTGGAGCAATGATAATGAGTAAAAAGGCAGCTTTGGGCTTGGGTCAAGTTTGTCCAGGAGAGAAGAAATATGGACTCAGGCAAAGCCAACCCAAGAATGGAGGGGGTCCCGGGGTAAGAGTGGGGTGATTCCCCACCGGAGATAGCCCAGCTTCCACCCACTTGTGCAGCACGGCGATCTCATTCTCAATGCTGCTCTCCTTGCCCTCCAAGGCTTTCTTGGCGATGCATTTGATGGCCACAAGTTTCTGGGTGGTCTTCTCTTCAGCCAGGATCACCTCGGAGAATGCTCCCCTGCCAGGGAAAAGAGGGTGAGTAGTGAGGTAGGGTAGGGGAGAGGAAGTGCGAAATGCTTCAAAAGGCCTGGGTCTCAAGCTCACAGGGGAATGGGAAGCTTACAACCACTTCCTCCTTACCAACCAATCATGGAACCTGAGGGACATGAGGCCCCCCCACCATAGCTGCCCACTCCCATTAGCTTCCCAGCGTAGTGAGAAGGAAAGCTTCAGCAAGTATATTCAAAGGGAGGTAGAGCCCTGCCCCAAAGTCATACATTTAACCTCTCAGTCAGGCTGGACAGTTCCTGGATGTCCTTCTGAGTGGCAAGTCTTAGCTCGCTGGACCTGGGATCAGAAGCTTGGGTTTTCTAACTCTTTTTGCTCAGTAAGTTTCCTGTGGGAGCCTGGCCAGCTTGCTCAGCCCCTCAGGACCTCATTTTGGTTACCAATTGGGGGAATGATGTCGATGGGCTCTATCTAACAGGGTTGGATGAGAATTCAAGGAGAGAAAGAGCATCTTTAATGTGGCTCCTGTGAGGGGACAAGAGGACCAAAAATTAATGTCTATTAACGCAATGAAAATAGAGGGTGAGGAATTCGGGGTGATGAGGAGGATCTTGGCAGTCCTCAAATCACATCTGAGCTTAGAACGGAGAACTCCATAGATGAAGTAGAAAAGGGGAATATACTACAGCTTCCTCATTCCTGCAAGAAGCTTGCCCCCCACACATTGTTATTCTTGCCTGGCTTGCACAGAGTAACAAACAAAAAGCAAAAAAAAATGGAGGGATTCTGGGGGCTAGGAGCCTTTGGAAGCTCTGAATTTACTTGAAAATAGTAGAAAGCAAACCTTGCACACGAGAAGCATTTTTGAAAAAGAGGCTGGATTGAGGAAGGGAAGCCTGGGGACCATCTGAGACTTGGAGACCTGAGCAGAGCTAAGCGGGGATGGGAAGAACTAAGGTCTCTTTTATCTTACCAGCACAGATTTAACATCCCTGCTGTCCTCATACTTCACGCATAGATTGATCCATTCATCTGCCTCCAGCCAAAGGCCTTTTGCTAACCTAGCCAGACAGGACTGGGTCCCATTGCCCATCCGTTTCCCACACCAGGCTGAAGCGGGTACAAGCCAGATTCAAAGGCAGCGTTGGTTGGATCTGGGCCAAGTTTATCCAGGAGAGAATAAATATGGAACTATGGACTTGGGCAAAGCCCACCCAAGAATGGAGAAGTCTCCAGAGATAGCCCAGCTCCCACCCACTTGTGCATTCTCAATGCTGCTCTCCTTGCCCTCCAAGGCTTTCTTGGCGATGCATTTGATGGCCACCAGCTCTTCCTACTTTCCCCATAGGGGAAGCCAGAAGGCAGTGACCCCCCACCCTCCATCTCCCCAATCCTCCCTACTTCCTCTTTCCTTCCAGTTTCAGACTCAAATAACAAGACCTTTTGAAAGAAGAACTTCTGAAGGCTTCTTTTTTCCACTCATTTCTCCCTCCCAACCAAGTCTATTTTTGAAGCTCTTCCCAGACTTTAGCACATATAGGGCCTGGAATAGGGAGGAGAGCCTGGATTTGAAGGGGGGGGAGGTCCCTTGAATAGGGATGAGAACAGAGGGGAACCCCTGGCCTGGAAGTCTAAACAATTTCTGTGGTCCCCTAATACTTCCTAAAGAACCTTTATCTGGACTCTGTGTTCCTGTCATTCCTCTCTCAATCCCCACCCCCACACCAATCAGGCCGGACAAGACTGAGGTCTGCAGATGTGTCCATGGGCAGTTCCCTGGGCGGGAGCTAGCAGGAAACAGCTGAGGGGCTGGTCCAGAGAAGACTCCATCCACTTCCTGACGGCCTAATGTCCAGGCCCCAAACCCAGTTTGGGGGAGGTGAAGGCAGAACATGCTCCCCAAGCTTCTCCTGCACCCCTTCCAGCCCCACAGAGGCATGGATTTGAGATTCCAGCCCAGTGCCCCTGTCTGCCAGCCTGCTCTCAGCAGCCCTGTTCTCTAATCTCACCCTAGCTTCCCCAGCTTCATCTGCAAGAGGAGGCAGAGAATGAACAGAAGGCATCACTTACGTGCCCAGGACATCCCGGAATTCATAAATGTCCCGAATGTCATCTGCGTGCTTCTTCCAGCTGGGTCCGTCCACTTCCCGAGGCATTGCCCACTGACTGCTGGCTGCAGCCAGGGCTCCTGGGGATGGCATAGCTTGGGCTCAGTGGGAGCATGGCCACTCCGAGCCCCTATTCCTGCTTTCTTTTTCCTAATTCTAGACCGTCCTCCTCCCCATTTCTTTCACCTCTTCATCCTTTGAATAACAAGGACTCTAAAAATTAAACATGGGCCCAAACCACACACACACACACACACACACACACACACACACACACACACACACACACACACACACAGAGGCACAAATTCATAACGTAAAGGTGGGAACACTCTGAAGTGACCTGAGAGATGACTAGTGAAATTCCAGTAAGGTGGGAAGGTCTTTGATCAAGTTCCTGATCCCCTGGGGGTATGTTCAGGGTATCCCTTCGTCCTCCTCCTCCTCTTCCTCCTCCTCCTCCCTCAGAAAACAGGTTCCCTGCTCTCCCTCTGCCTCCAGTAATATCTCAGCCACATTTTAAAATAGCTCCATTTGCACTGTTGCCATGACAACAGCAGCCACATCTGGAACAGCTGGTACTCCCTCATCCTCCCACCTCTTCTGACCATCATCTCCTATTCCTGCCCCACCCAAAGCAGATTCCTAGACTTCTAGGCCTTGTCCCAAGCCCCTGTCCTTAATCTCAGGCCTCCTTGAACTCTACTTCTGCCCCCTCCCTCATACACAGCTTCCAGCTCAAACTGGCAACTAAAATTTGAGCATCCAGGGTCCTCTCGTACCAAGCATGACCAGGCTCCTGTGCTTAATCTAATGCCCTACCCTGATGTCCCCAGCAAGGGGACACGGTTTCCACCAGCTTCCATCCAAAACATCTCAAATTCGTCCCAAGCCCCCTACCCAATGCACATCCCAAATCTAGGACTCCTAAGAAAGCTCCAAGGAGGATGGTAAGTGAGCAGTGATTCCAATTCTCTAGTTGGGGAAACTGAGACCCTGCATTACGCAAGAGTTTAATTCAATGCTTTCCCAGGAAGCTTGATAATCAGTTTCAGTTCTGCTCTCGGAGCTAAAAGGGGACTGACCTAAGGAGAAAATCTAAGGTGGAAAAATGATAATACCCCAAGAGATTCTGAGCTATAGGGAAGCAGTGAAAAGAGCTCCTTGTCTCAACTTTCTCACCGGTAAAAGGAAGGTGTTGGGCTAAATGATGTCCAGGGCCCTTTCTTTTCCATTCTCTGAATCTAGATAATGAGGACACCTGTCTCCTAGCATGGGTCCCCCATTAATGATCTATGTGTTTTGGGGTCCTGTGACTTTCCCTCACTAAATCTAAGTTTCTTCATTAAGAAAAGGAAATTGGACTGGCTGATCATTAATATGGAAGACCAGAATTTTATAAAGCTCCCAGAATTAACAGTGATTGGCTAGGGGACATATCCGAGGACATCCAGGGATCCAGATGCATTTTCCCAAAGGAAAAGTGGTCAGGAAGAGTAGGGTAATAAAGAAGTGTAAAAATGGAGCTTCCCTGACTCTGGTCCCAGCCTCAGCCCCTCTGGCCACAGTCTGATTTCCTCAGACATCAGGCAGGCTCTATATTTAGTGCAGCCCAGGCCAGAACTGGAGTTTGGGTGGTAAGACCGGACTATCCACTCCCCAGGGAAGCCCAGATGTTCTAGCAGGAACAAAGCAAGGGATTGAAGGCCTGAAGGCAGGACATGATCCACACCTCCCTCACTGTTAGTCCTCTGTTGGGCCAACTTTTCCACAGACTGCAAAGCCCAGGACGCCTCTACCCCAGAAAGAGCCCGGTACTAGCGTATGTTCTGGCAATAAAGTCCCTTTCCCTCGCCATATATAGTCCCCCTCCCCAGCTCAGGGCCAGAAAAGGGGAAGATGAAACTTCAAAGATGAATGATGGCCAAGTCACTGAGCTCTGAAAACCCCAAGTGCAGAGAGGCCCTCCCCGGGGCAGAACAACAAATGGAGGCCCATACCTTAACCTACCAACACCTGCACACTCAGGTACGTCCCCCAATCTAGGACACAAACACACAAACCTCGGGAGCAAGAGATGGACCCCCTGAGCTCCAATTCTCTCGTAGGCCTTCGGTTGGACACACCCTAACACTCCTCTAAGTGGAGGGGGAGGGTTGGACTTTATGCAGCTCATTTGAGCATCCTATGATCCTCCCATAATGCAGACACACACCCCTTCCATAACCATATAGCTCAGGTCTTGCACACAATACAAATACAGAGCAACATATGTTCCTGCAAAATGCTGACTCTTGTCTGGAAAAGGGGAGCAGCTGCCCCAGGCCCAGAGATCCGCCCTCCCCGAGGACCGCCGGGGAGCAGACTAGCTCCGGGAGTCGGAATCCAGGGCTGGCTCGCTTATCCTACTTCACCCCTTCCCCATTTTAATCTCTTCGCTAAATGCGCTTAAAAAAACACATCCCACCCACTCCTTCATTAGGGATTCAGCCCGGTCTCGGGGGAGCTCCAGGGAAAAGGGTGTACCGTGCTCCCACCCTCGGCCCGGGGACACACCCTACCTCCTTCCCCCTCCCCCTCCCCCAATCTCGGCCGAGACCGAGAGCGGGACCTTTGTTTGGAAGGGAAGGCTAGAGACAAGGGCCAGTAACCGACAGGGGGCAAAGTCCACCCAGGTAGCCCTACAAAGAACAGGTGAACATCTTTGGGAACCCCTTTAGAAGGGGGGGAGGGAGGCTATCCCCTGCGAGGAGGCTCCCCGGATCCCTCTGCCTCTCGGGGATGGGGCTGGGCTCGGGGCGCGTGAGGGGAGCTGGGGGTCGATCCCCCTCGGGGAGGAGCCGCGGAGGCGGGAGCGCAGGCTCCCTCCCGCGTACCTGAGGCTGGCCCGCAGTGGGAGGGTGGGAGGTGGTGGGGAGGCTGCTTGGGTCGCTCGGGCCCCCACCCCCACCGCCTCCCGAAGCCGCCGCTGGCTCTGGCCCCGATGTCCGCGCCGCGCCGCTCCCGCCGCCGCCGCCGCCGCCTCCTCGCTCCGGCCCCGGCGTCCACGATCCTCGGCAGCGGGGGCTCGTCCTCCGCCTCCCCTCGGCGACCGGACGCTCGGCGGGCTTGCTCTGATGTCAACCGGGCGGAGGAGGAGTTTGTGCGGCCGCAGGAGGGGAGAGGGAGAGGAGGGAGGAGAGAGGAGACGCGCGGAGCCAGGAGGGGAGGGGAGCGGAGGCGGGGCGCGGAGGAGCCCCTACCGAGGGATGCGCGGGGACCGCCCGGACCGCGGAGAGGCAGGACAATAGATCGGGGGCGGGCGGCGTGGCTCCGAGAACGGGAAGCCTTGGCCAAGGTCGCACAGGTGGTAAGTGGCAGAGGGCCCCGAGCTCCGGCTGCGCTCCGGCAGCGCGGGAGGGCCGCCGCCGGGGATCCTTTCCTGCCCGCTGGATCGGCCGCGTGAGGGGTGTCCGTGTCAGGGGCCCTGGGTTAGGGCCAGGCTGGGCAGGGGAGGGCAGAGGCTCCGAGCCTCGAGCTTTCCACGGAAAGGACAACGAGAGGGCGCGAGACTCCCGTCGCTTGACCCGCGGGCCGGGCTGTCCAAGGCTTGCCCCGGAGCCAGGTGATCGGCAGCGAGTCGCCGGTCTTGGCCAGCTGGGAGCCCCCTCTTATCAGCGGGCAGCCCTCTCCTCCACAGCAGTGCGAGATCCCTCAGAGGGGGCCCGCCTGCATTTCTCCCACCTTCCGCGGCAGTCGGAGTAAGCTAGGTCTGTTCGGGTGCTTCAGGGCACAGGTGCAGATGAGAAGAGGCTCGGCTCCGGTTTTGTTGCGTTGTTTTCCCTCGTGTCTAACCCTTCCGGACCCATCTGGAGTTTTCTTGGCCGAGATACCCCGCGTGGTTCTCCGTTTCCTTCTTCAGCTCATTTTACAGAGAAGGAAACTGAGGTAGAGGCTTGCCCCGAGTCCCTCGTGGCCCAGTTAGTGCCTGCGGCCAGATCTGAATGCGGGAAGATGGGTCTGGCTCCGGAGACCTCACCCATCCTGACACGGCCCCTCATCTCCCACCCTAACACCTCCCCACCGGACATCTCAAACTGAACAAACTCCCCATGCCCCAAACGGAAGTCACCTTTCCCCCCAAATCCTCCGTTCATTCTGGCAGATTAGCAACCTCCAGCCATCCTCACCTTCTCTCTCTTCCTGACCCACTTAGCTAATCTGTTGCCAAGTCTTGTTTCTATCTTTGCAACATCTGCGCGCCCTAGTGCAGCCCTCCTCCCCCTCACCTCCTGCACTAAAGCCTTGGGTTGACCTCCATCTCTCCGCACTCCAGTCCATCCTCCAGACACCAAAGTGAGCTTTCGAAAACCCTGGGCTGACTATCAGCGAACTCCCGTGGCTTCCTGCTACCTTGAGAATCAAACTTAAAACCCTCCGGCTTGGAAGTCCTTCCCAACCTAGTCTTTTTATGTCTTACTCTCCCTTCCTCATACTCGGCGATCCGGTTCTGCGCACTGCTGGGCCGCTAACTGAATGCTCAGCCTTTCCCCTGGACGTCTGCCCCGGCTGGAATGTGCTCCTTTCTCTTCTCTGCCTCCGGGCTTCCTTCAAAAGCTATTATCTTCTCTTTTGCAAAAGGCCTTTGTTGTTGTTTTTCTCCATGCTAGGACCTTTCCCCAAAGATTACCTCTAATTTACTCTGTATATATTTTGTGTCTACAAAGTTGTTTCTATGTTGTTTCCTCATTAAAATGAAGCATCTTGAGGGCAGGGATCGTTTTGTCTTTCTATTGCTTGATACAGTGCCTCACACAGAGTTGAGGCTATAAAGGCTAGTTGAGTTGATTTGGTTGGTAAATGAACAAAGAAAAAGAAAGCTGGGGTTCAGCGAAGTTCATAGAAGGCCCAAGGAGATCTGATAAGCTATCTTGGGGAGCTGTTCACCCCGTTTATCCAGCCTCGAGCTAGCATTAATTATCTGTGTCTATGTTTTATGAATAGTAAAGGGGCTGAGTGGTCCAAGAAGATCGTGGCAAGCTGGGAGAGACTGATCTGTTTGTAAAGGACTCTGGGATGAGGAAGGACTGCTGTGAAATCCTTTCTCTTCTGTTCCCTAGTCAGCAAGTGGCCTTCAGGACTGGGCCCTTGGGGATAAGAAGCAGGGGGTGAGTAAAGGTGGTTCAAGAAAGAGCTACAGGAGGTCTATCTGGGAGGAAGGACCTGGAACTTGTTAGAATCAGGTGAAAGAATAACAGGTTATGCCATCTAGGGGAGGGGGTGGAGGGAAGGAGGGGAAAAGTTGAAACAAGTTTTTGCAAAGGTCAGTGTTGAAAAATTACTTATGCATATGCTTTGTATATAAACAGCTATATTAAAAAAAAAAAGAAAAGAAAAAGAACAGCAAGTTACCATGTGATAAATGTCTCTGCCAATGAACAGAGTACTTTCCAAGACCATTGAAAAAAACAAGTCAAAAGCCAGAACAAGACTGAAGTAAATATATCCAAATGAGTGTCTAAGGAAGAAAACTAAGGAAACTGCAGGGAGAGGGAAGGAAGGAGATTACTTGGAAGGATCAAGAGACTCAGCTTTTGGAATAATTAAGTTTACTTCCTTTGCAACACCATCCTTTATCTGGTATACCTGCCCTTCCTAATTCTTCCTCCTCTTTGCCCTGGGCAAAAATGCTAGGAGAACATAAATCTTTATATTTATATATTTATGAATATAAAGATTTATCAAACATTTATTGAGCACCTACTTTGTATCCTACTGTGTGTGAGGGTGGAGGTTGGGGAGGAGGAAATGGGAGGATGCATCTTGGATCCTGGAAATGTGGCACCCTCCAGTGGCCAGGATCTTATCCCACAACCTACGAAGACATAGGACCCCCTTCCAATCCTCAAATTTTCGGAAACTTCCCTATTTCTGGAAAAGCAAAATGAACTGAGTGTTCCTTCCATTACCTGGAGATCAGGACGCTACAGGTAGGTTCAAAAGGATCCAAAATCTCCCTTCTAGGAGATTGACCTTTAAGAAGGCCTTAAACTCTGATTTTTTCTGGAGCAAAGGTCCCAGACTTGAGGAGAACAAAGGACTCTAATGAGACAGAAAAAACTAAGACTCTTAGGGAAAACAAAAATAATAACTTACCTGTGTTTTATGTTGTTTATGATTAACAAAGAGCTTTCCTCCTCCTCCTAGCCCTGTGTGATAGGTAATGTAAGAGGTTTTTTTACGAATAAACTAAAACAAACAAGTTAAATGATTTATAGAACTGTAAGTTTTAGAGCAAGAAGAGACCTTACAAATCAGATTCAATTCTCTCATTTCACTTATGAGTTAACTGCCTTAGAAAAGGGAAATTATACGTCCAAAGTCACACAGAAAGTGAAATAGCATTAAATTTGAATCTTGACTCTAATCTAGTGCTTGCTTTCTGGTTTCCACTTGCTTACTGAAAACAGCTAGAAGGACTTGGAATGTGGTCTTCTCTTAAGTTAATTAACCACTCCCTGATTACAAAAGATAAAACGTACACCTTCCCTTTTGCTGAAATAACTCTCCTTCCTCTCTACTTTTTGAAACTGCTAGCTTTAAGACGCCTCCTCTGTTGTTTCCCCCACACCACAAAACTTTTTTTTTTTTTAATTTTGCATGCATATGACTGTGAGAATGTTGTTTAATCAGTAAAACTTAAAACTCTTTGTTTTGTTTTTATCTGTGTATTTCTAGAACCTAGGCAGGTGCCTGTGCAGACATAATACTTAACACACAATACTTTATGTTTGTTGAATTGAAGAAAACAAGCTAACAGGCCATAACAGCATGACAATTGTCTCCCTAAATCAAGCCCATAATTCACCCAATCCCACCTTAATAGGGGACTCAACAGATATTGCCCCTTCCAATTTTCCTCAGACTATTTGAAAGTTCAGGGAGTTAGTCTGAGACAAATTTCTCTCCATGGATGTTGATATCAGAGAAATAGCTCACCACTTTTCAGTCTTCTAATGATTCTATAATTTGTATGGTTTTTCTGGTAGTTTATTTTAATCACAAAACACCAGATTTATTTTTAAAGTAAAGCTTTATTCTCCCTAAAGATTCTGAAGAGTTTATCGGATATGAAAGAATGACATTTCAGAAATTTATTTGGGAACCTTAAAAATTGCTAAAGCCCCCTTAGTGTTCAAAACTTGTCTAGATTTCTTTATCTCAATTGAAAGATCGGAGCCACCAAATCCTACAATGCCTTAAGCTGACATCTGTGTCATCGTTTGTAGAATGAGAAATAGTTTACTCAGGGTAAGGAGAATCATCAGTTTTTCTAAACCTTCCCTCATCCCCTCACAACCAGTGAAATCTGGTTATGTCATTATGTCCTACTAGAAATTAAAATAAACTAAAAACATCCCCCACAGAAACAAGTTTAACTACTATTCATAGCCCTTTAATTTCGCTAGGGTAGTTTATACTAATTATTACATTAGCTTTTTATAGGATTGGATGGAATTAAGCAAAATTTCCCCACCAATAACTTGATTTTTGCCTAATCTGACCAGGCCCAATTAAAGTCAAGTTTTGCACTGCTCAGGTTTTCCAGTTTCTTCCCTGGTGTCTACAAATATACCTAGGTCTCCCCTCTTCTTACTTGAACCTCCTACCAATTCAAGTTGGTGACTCCTCTCTCCTCCCTTTGGTAGTCACAGATTAGGGACCAGACCTGGGATTTCTTTTCCTTTCTGGCAGATTCTGTCTCCTTAAATCTGGTACTTTTGGGCTCTATGAGTTGGATGCTCTTCTGTCTTGATGATCTCACCAGTTCCCATGGGTTCTGTCTAGTTTGCCATTGTTTAGACATTTCAGTCATGCCCTGCTCTTCATGACCCCCTTGGGGGGGGTGCTTGTCAAAGGTAACAGTGTTTGCCAAGGGAGCCAGAGATCAGGAAATCTCTCACATAATGGCCTTGATACCTGTACTTCCCCCTAGTCTACCCTCTCCCAGTTTTACTCAGGAGGAAAAAGAGAAAGCCTCAACTCTCGAAGCAGTTGAGAACTCGGAAGGACGATGGCTCTTACTTGACGGCAGAGAGGTACTGACCAAAGCAAGTATGAGGCAAGTCCTTCAGCAACTGCACCAGGGCAGTCATTGGGATGTCCAAAACCTGTGTGATGCTATACTGACAAGGTATGTTTCCCCCAGCCTATATACTATGGCTCGACAACTGGTGGATGGTTGTCTTGTTTGTCGAAGGACTAACAGGGCTGCCCAACGCCAGCTTCCAAAAGGGGGACGACCTCCTGGAATCAGACTATTCCAAAGCATCCAGGTGGACTTTACTGAGCTGCCACCAGTGGGTCGAGTTCTTGCTGGTCATAGTGGACCATCTGACCTCATGGGTGGAGGCATTCCCGTCAGGCCGAGCAACTGCCTCGACAGTAAGTAAGGTCTTATTAGAACAAATTATTCCTAGATATGGAATGGTGGAGAGGATAGACTCGGATCAGGGAACACATTTTTCTGCCCAGGTATTGCAGAATCTGATTAGGGCCTTAGAAATCACTTGGGATCTCCACACCCCTTGGCATCCTCCCTCTTCTGGGAAAGTAGAAAGGATGAACCAAGAAATAAAACGGCAGCTGACTAAGTTATCTTTAGAGACCCAACTACCTCGGACGAAATGCCTTCCTCTCACTCTAGTCCAGAATCAGGACCAAGCCACGTAGAGATATTGGGCTTTCACCTTATGAATCATTGTATGGTCATCCTTTCCAGGCTTATCCTAAGGGAGACTGGGACCCTATTTTAGAAACTAAGGATTTGTTTGTTAAGAGATATGTTAAATCATTGCTGGAACATTTGCAAGGACTTCAACAAAAAGGGCTAATAGCTCAGACTCCTCCTCTAGGTTTCCCTGTTCATAGAATTCAGGTTGGTGATTGGGTGCTGATCCGTTCCTGGAAGGACGAGAAGCTGACTCCGTGCTGGGACGGACCCTACCAAGTGATACTGACCTCAGATACTGCGATTCGCACCCAGGAACGAGGCTGGACACACCACACCAGGACAAAAGGACCTGTGGCGCCACCTTTATCAGAGTGGACAATTGAAGACAGGGGAGACCTCCAATTACATAAGAGGAGGGGACCTCCACTGAATGGGAACACTGATTCTGAATCCAGTGCATTGTGACTGTATGACTTCTCTTTTCTTACTTTGGGTCTCTTTGCCTGTTTGTGATTTGATATATTTTCCTTTGGGAAGTTCACCTTAACTTCACGGTGTTATAATAGTTGAACATTATGAGGCTCTCCCTAAGCTTTGGGTTTATCTATTTCCTTATGACCTTCTAGAGATGAGAACCAATTTCTCCTGCTCATGCAGAATATAGGGAGAACATTTAACTTATCGAATTGTTGGATCTGTGGTGGATCCCAACAATTGAACCAATGGCCATGGGTACCTGTCCCCTTAAGCCCAGCCTGGATCCTTAGCAACAGATCCCAAATTCATAATGGGACCGGTTTCTGGAATTGAGAAGAGAAACATCAGTGGTCATTGACAGAAGATAGGAAAGGGAAATACGGCTTAAATCAGACAGGACAAGGTTTGAAGCTGGGAATTAGTGTATGTGAGTGGACCTATTCGAGAACAGACCTGAGGCCAAAGACAATTGACTGTACAAAAATGTCTAAATATTGGCGGGATACGGGGAGGAATCCTCAATTGAAGTGTGGGAAGGACTGGAAAGACTGTACCTTGGATGTTCTCCCAGAAATAGGAGAGCAGGGATAATGTCACCCCAGGGACACCCGAGCAACATGGGACACTGTTTTCCACATTTTGGAGTACCTCTAATCTAACAGGCCAGTGGCCAGTTGCCATTGTAGTTGGAGAAAAGAGCAAGGTTTATGGAAATGCCAGTATGACCCCTTTGTGGGGAGAAGCCCCCTAGGGACGAGAGACCAACAATATTACCCTTTTACAAGGAATAGCTCAGACATTTCCAAGGGAACAACCTGCTCTAAAGGGTCATTATTGGATCTGTGGTTTAACTGCTTATACTCACCTGCCTCTCAATTGGACAGGGAATTGTTATATTGGACTAATAAAGCCAAAATTTTTCTTTCTTCGCGAACAGGCAAACCAATATTTAGGGATTCAGTTGTATGATGATTTGGGAAGGGAGAAACGGAGTTTAGATACCTCCATCACTTGGACTGGAGATGCAAATGGTTGGGGTGAGGCCTGGCCTCCAGAAAGAATAGTCAAAGAGTATGGGCCAGCGACCTGGGCTCAAGATGGAAGTTGGGGATATAGAACTCCAATATACATGTTGAACAGGATAATTAGGCTTCAGGCAGTTGTAGAGATTATCACCAATCAGACAGCTGAGGCACTACATCTTTTGGCTGATGAAGCTACTCAAACCAGAGAGGCTGTTTTACAACATAGACTTGTGCTGGATTATTTGTTGGCTGAGGAAGGGAGAGTTTGTGCTAAACTAAATTTATCCACATGTTGTATAAAGATTGATAACAATGGTAATCTAGTGAAGGAAATCACTAAGAACATTAGGAAACTTGCTCATGTTCTTGTACAGACTTGGACCTCACTGTTCAATACTTCTTGATGGTCCTGGTTTGGGAAGCTGGTGGAAGCAGCTCCTTTGGTTGGGCCTTATAGCTCTTAGTGGTGTTATATTATTCCCTATCTACATCCCTTGTTTGATCAGATTAATAACCAGAATTGTCTGAAATTCGTTATCTGGAATGATTAGGCTAGAAGAAAAAGCTGAGGGGTCTGTTAGATGGATGGTATTAAAAGGACAAGGATGGGAGCCATTAAAACAGTGGCAACAAGAACCAGAAGGAAATGAGGAATTTGATAGGGAATATGAGGTTATGTTACAAAAATTTGAAGAGATCTCAATGTACAAATAAGAGGAGGGACTGAATGAGATGAGGTGAGATCTCTCAAGACAGTTGCGAAAATCGAGTAAGGCTTCATCTACTTCAGAGTTCGAGTAGGCCTGAAGGACTCTGAAGTTCGAGCAAAGGGCATTGCCTTCCCCTCCTATGATATCTCCCCTATTTCATCCAAATATGGGCAACTATGTACTTATTGGTCAAGTTCAACTTCATGGGCAGATCTCGCGTTTAGAATGTAAGACTCTCAGCCAATGAGGATGAGGGTCAGTGGTGGGAGGGGGCATTTTGCGTTAGGGATTAAAGGCGCTGTCCAGTCCACAGGAGGCGCTCGAAGGGTGGGAGGCCCTTTCTCTCAAGAATGTACAATAAACTGCTTTTCTCTAGAGCTCTCTCCAGCTTTTTTATTAAAAGGTGTTCCCTCACCATTTCCGTACCACACATTCCCCACTTTACAGATGAAGAAACTGAGGCAAGCAGGATTAAGATCTCATAAGTGTCTGAGACCAGATTTGAACCCAGGAGGCAGTCTTTCCTATCCCAGGCCTAGGTGTTCAATCCATTGCATCACCTAGTTGCCCTTTACTATCTGGGCTTATCTATAGCTAAGTCTGGGAGTCACCTGGCAGATAATGTCTTTAGTCTTAGTCTTTTTCCTTGAGTCCCACTATCACCTCCTCAATAGACACTGACATTTTGAATCGGCAAAGCTACCTGCATGTCAAACTGAGCATGTCCCAACCCACTTGCATTGTCTCCATCTCAAAGGTCTGGAGCTCGAGGTCTTCTGGAACACCTCCCATCCCCTCAGCTGCCCCTCCACACGTCCCATCTGACCCCTCCTCACATCACTCTCTAGTTCCTGCCCCCATCTGAATCTTCAGGCCTTCTCTTCCATTAACCCTCACCCGACTTCCAAGACTCTTCATTTACTTTGGATATATTTGATACCTATTTGTTAAAGTCTATAATGTCCATTCCCTCTCTCCATGGAGGATCTGAGTTCCTAGAGGACCAGGACTGCCTTGGTTTTATCTTTACAACCCTAGTGCTTAACACATAGTAGTTACTCAACAAACATTTGTGAAGCACTTACTGTGTTGCTAAGTGTTTTGATATAAGCAAAGGCAAAAGACAGATCTCATTCTCAAAGGGCTTGTTCTAATGGGGGGCACTTGTTCCATGACTAGTTCAATTTTGTAACAAACAAACGGTTCATAAGCACAATACAATTTAATTGTCTTTATGACTGTATGAAATGTAGCTAAATCCTAGGTGGTACATAGGCTAGACCCCCTGGGCCCACAGAGCCAGTAAGACCAGAGTTCAAACATAGCTGGATAAGTCACTTAGCCTCAGTTTCCCCAATTGTAAAATGAAGGGATGATAATAAAAAGCAACCAACTTCCAGGGTTGTTGCAAGGAACCCAACAGTTCACTGTAAGCATAGTGCCTGGCACATGATAGGCACTTAGTGAAGCTTTGTTCCCTTCCCTTCATCCATGCCCTGAATTGTTCATTTGGGCCCCGAGTGTCTAGCTAAAGCTTTGAGCTCTTTTTCAGTTTTACCCACTTTTTCTCAGTCTTTCTTACACTTCACAAACCCACATCTCTCATGACAGGATTAGATGAGATGCATCTTAAGATCTTTTTCCTTTTCAATCTATGATCCAATGACCTCTTAATACTTTTGTAGAAGTTCTCAGCTGCACTGCTGAACTCTAATCAGAAACCCACCTGGGTAGCAAGAAGTTATTTCAGCATTTTCTAGCTTTTGCTGTTTTCTCCAAATATGACCACATTATTCATAATGCATTTATATGATTCTGGGGGAGGGAGGTGAGGGAAGGATGAAGAGTTTAGTGTAGGAGTTGATTATGGGTACAAAAAAATCTTATAACTAAGGAATTGTTAAAAAGCTCCTAATGCTCACCCTGCGTATTTTAAATTATGTATTTGCCTAGGTTTTGGCACAGGTTACTTCCTTTGCTTACAGGTTCATTCATGCCTTTTGTCTCATCAGTTTGTTCGGTTTTTTTGTTTGTTTTACCAAAGGTAAGAAATAAATTTTTGGGAAACCGATTGTCCGATGGTTAGCAAGGATCAATGAGGACTAAGTTGTATTAAGTTGTCTTTCCTCCTCGAAGGGCCCTTAGAATGTGGAACTGGAAGGGCAACTACAAATTTTAGACCAGTAAAAAAGAGCTCACATTTCTATGGTGCTTTAAGGTTCACAAAACATAAATAAAAAATAAATAAAAAGCCAGTAAGACACCTCCCCTTTACCTAGCAAAAATTGCCCATCATTTAAGGCCCTCCCTAATTAACCAACAGGCTATATTCCCAAAGTGAATTTATAAATTAGTTTGGAACTTGTTTCCCCCAGAAACAATTTCTATAAAAGTTTTCTAAATTTCTAAAAAATGTTTTCAGCAAAGTTCGGAAAAGCCTATTTAATTGGAGAAAAAACCATGCTACGCAAGCTTCCCACTGTTTGAGAAAGTATATTTTAAATTTTGACTGGCAAACTGAGGAACATAGCAATCCCTCCTTGTACTAACTTGCCAATGAAGGAACAGACTTGTTTTCTTCCCATAGTACCTAGGGGACTTCCATTTTCCCCACCCCTAGTCCTTCCCCCATGCCTTACTGTAACAACAGAAGGATTTCTGGCCAAGGTGGATCTTCAAGCAGGAAAGATATTGCTAAGCCCAGTGGACTGAATTTAACTTAACCGGGACCATGTAAATCACCAAGCTTTTGCTCCTTCCAGCCCCTTTGCTTATACTTTTCTCAAATTACCCTAGCACTTCTAGGCTAGACCCCCTGAGTACCTGAGTATATTCTGCGCCGTTTCATTGTCTAATTTTTCACATAATTAAGTCTTATCTCCTTAAGAATATGAAGAGCTCCTTAGGGCCAAAGATTATGATTTCTCCTTCCTTTGTATCACCCATAGCACCCAACACATCTCTAGGCATACAGGAAATGCTCACATCAGGAAGGCTCTGGGTCTTCACGATTACCTCTATCTGACTGTTGGTTTCTTACTCCAGCCCTCCCACGTGGGTTCTTTCTTTCTACTGTAAGAGATGACACTGGGACTTGTATTATATTATTAAAAACCAGAGCAGTCTGTTTACTCTAAAGTTCACACCTCAGAAAAACACAGGGTCAAAAACCCTTGAAAGAAAAGAGAGGGAAAAAGTGACAACAGCCAGACACAGGGAGAAGGGAAGCGTAGGCCGAGACACCCATCTGTCATGTGGAACCAAGCACAGCCTGGGGCCAGCTCCGGCCCAGCCAAGCCCTCCTGCTCCCTGGCTGGGCATTGTCTAAAACGTCCGGTGAAGAAGGGCAGCCAGCAGAGAGCAGCTCCCATCCATTCTGCCAGAGGAAGCCAGCAGGCTCTTCCCATTCTTCTAAGCACTAATGTCCGGGAGAACGAGAAGAACTGCGGGCTGGGCCGACTATCCGTCCAGAAGTTTGAGGATGCTCTCCCGCTCCTTCAGCGTCTTCCAGGCCTGGTCCTTCTCCTTCTTGGTCGGGGTCCTCTTCTTCTGCCGGGCAGCCATGATCTTCCGGAAGGCATCCATGACTTCGTTGTCTGCCATGCGTACCCGCTGTCTCAGCTCCTGGCGATTCACTTCCTCTTTGGCCAACCTACAAAGACCAACATACATGTTCAGTCCTGCCTAGCTCAGGAAGCATCTCCAACTCTTTTCCTTCAACATCCCAACCAAACTGCATCTTCTAAAAGCCTTCCTAGTCTGGACCAAATCCATCCATTCTATAATTAGGACAGCTGAGTCTCCAAGCCCCATTCCACTCAAAAAATGAAACAAGAAAACTTTTATTAAAAAAAAAAAAAAAAAAATTCTATTCAACTGCCCGATTCCCAAACAACACAATTCCAAAACATCCCAAGATTCTGGCCAGAGGCTTGGGTTTGATCTTGAAACAGTCATTGAGGCAGTTAAGTGAAACCTGTGGATCTCTTTTCAGAATGTTTTTAAAAGCACAAAATGTGATCACCAAGGAAACCAATTATATTCAAAGTTTTAAAATATTAAAATAAACACTAAGTTCACAGACCCAAGCTAAAGAACAGCTATTTCAGAGGGATCTGAAAACTGTAAGTTATATGTTCTCATCTTCTTGCACTGTGATTTATCCCATTTTCCTTGTTTTCTTGCTTTACACCATAAATACCCATAAAGGCAAGCACTCTTTGTCCATGTGCTACACAATGGGCCTGTTGGCTGTCACAGGGGATGCCAAAGGTGGGTAAGGCTCAGTCTCTTCTCTTGAGAACTTGGAACCTGCTCACTTCTTCTCTAATAAACTAAAGGTGATTCAAATAGGACCCAGACTTCGATGCTAATTAGCCATGGACATCAGTCAGGCCACCTCTCTTTGGACTTCATGAGATGCACAGAGGGAAGAGAGAGGAGATGCAAAAGGGGATACAAAGCAATTTGTTAATACTGAATTAAGCTCATATGGTTTTTAAAAAATTGTGCACAGTAGAAGGCCATAGTTTCTTGCTCAATTCTCTTTCCTATTCTTCCCTGTCTTGAAATATTTGTAATTATTGACTACAATAAAAAAAGGAACAAAATGAATAGGATTGAAATACTGTAAGGTGAAGCTGTATGTTAAGTTTTGCTAAACTTTTTTTTCTTTGAAGGTCACTGAACAGAGAACAGTGGTGTATATACAGAAATGGCTGTGATATAACAACAAAAGAAATTAACAAAACATTTTTTAAAATGATGGTTTGGACCAGATTATGTCTAAATCCTTCTAGCTCTAACATTCCAGGATTTTCTCCCACAACATTATCCCCTGATGTTCTTGCCGGAGTTACTATAAAACTGGATTGATTATGCATCTGCCCCATCTGTTCATGACTCCTAAAAGCATCCAATATGTAGCTCAGTGAGTGCCCCCAAATACCCCAAACATTGATGATTCCACGCTGATGAGGATGCAAAGTAAAAAATCTGAGACACTCTTAGTCTCCATGAACAAGTTCCATCACCTGGAACCCAATCCCTGATGAGGAACCCCTCATCAGTGATAGCCAAATGACACCCTGCCGCTCAAAGTCTTTCGGACTTTCAAAGTCTCCGACTTTGTGGTACCCACCAAAGCTTTAATGGCAGAAACTTTTAGAATTCAAGGTCACCTTCACCCTACAATGAAGCATCACAGAAAAACTTTAGGGGGCCCAATGACAACAGCTTATGTTCCCTTAGTGACAACTCCATTGCCAGGAGGGACACTTTCAGATGGTGAGTAACACGGCCACCCAATGAGGTGGGAGATAACTGGCTAGCTGTAACCTAATTCCCACTGACCCTCCTGTGTTCATGCCCACCTCAAGAGATCATGCTTCTTGGTTCGGTTGTGGGCGCTGAGTGCCTTCAATTCAGCCTGCCGCTTCCGCAGCTCAGCCAAGACCTCGTCCTCTGAGTCCTCGGCAGGCCTGTCCTCCGACTCCAGCAGGCCCTGGGCTATCAGCTCCTCCTTGATTCGCCCCTCCAGAGACTTCGTATGGGGGACACTGCAGATGGGTTAGATGGTCACAATTACCTAAGCTTTACAAATGACGCTGCCCTCCATTAAAGGGCCAGCCCTGCAGTGCTTCTTGATTTGAGCAGCAGCCTCTGCCACTCTCTGCTCCCCACAGAAAGCCAGAGATCTGAAGAGTCAGCTGGTCTTCAGAAAGAAGTGGGATCAGATTCTGGGAAGGGACGGGGGGAGGACGGGCAGAGAAGGGACCACTGCTCACCTGAATGGCTTGTTCTGATTTCGAGGGGAGGTACTGGCACCATCGGCTCCAGACTCCTTGCCAGACACATCTGGGATAGGGGAATCTTCCATTGGGGAGATGATGTTTTCCTAAGAGATCATAAAAACAAGACAAGGGCAAGGACTCTAGTCTCAAGCTCAGGTTGGTCTCCCACCACTCATCTTCCCTGTACCTCCCAGACTTCCACAAACCACAGCGCCTCTCTGAGGTGCCCTGCTCTTGTCTACCTTTCTCCAGGAAGCCTTCCCAACTAAGAGCAAGGGTTCTGGTCACTACAGCAAACACCCCTTTCCCTAGCAGTTATGAATGAAAAAGGTAGCCAGATATGGCTTGAAGATACTGAATTTTCAAGTTTCTCCTTAGGTGTCTAAGCTGTATCCCTTCTCCTCCCATCAGGCTATGAGTTCTCAGAAGACAGTCCATGCCCTTTGACATCCCATGAAAAAGGGTTCCACACAATGCTGACCAATTCTTAGGACCGCAGATCTGGTAGTGAGGGACCAGAGAGGTCCTAATTTTAGAGGTGAGGAAACTTAAGAGCCACAATGGTTTGCCCAGGGTCACACAGGTAGTCCTATCAGACTGTCTCAGTCTGGTTTCTATGTCCCCTGCACTAGGGCATCGGGGGAAGTCCCTGGACCCTCACCTCCACCAAAGCCTGTAAGAGCCGTTGAGTCAGAGGGCCAAAGGGACACCCATCTTCAGGCTGCTCATGCTGCGCCTCTGATTTCTTAAGAAGCGCATCCACATCTGGAACCAGAGAGGGGTAGAGAGTGTAAAGGGGGCAGGGGATTGTTGGACACAGCTTAGACACTTCTCCTGGTCTTACAGGGATGAGGAGAAGAAAGAACTGATGAGACTTAGAAGAATACCTTTAGTGTCCAGTTCGGTCAGTGGTCCCATGATGCCCTTCTTCTTGTCAGCTACTGCTGCTGCTCGGGCCCCATCCTTCTGTTCTTCCAGTAAATCCTCTTGGGCCCAGCGTTGGGAGTAGTGCTTCCCCAGGGGTGGGATCTGCATGGGAAAAGGAAGCAATGAACCTCAATAGTATAAGAACCAGTCAAACCGAAGAACCTTTGGAGTGGTTTTTCCTTCCTTATTCAATATGTTTCAGAACCAGAGCTTGAGGTGGTCTGAGCCTCTGACTAAGACACTCCCTGCCCAAAGCAGGGTCAGACAAGGGGCGGTGCTGAGAAGGGTCTACCTTGTAATGCTCAGCCTCATCTTCTGGGGGCTTCAGCAGCTCTTCCAGCGTTCGTACTTCCTCACTGGTGATGTCGGCACAATACGGCTCCACGGAAGCCCAGAACCTGGGAGCAGAGCCTGGCCCTGAGCACAGACAGTCCCCTCGCCTATTATCAGCCACTGTATTAAGTGCCTGCTAGATGGCTGGTCCCATCCTACATGCTTATCCCAGAGAACAGTGACAGCCCCCAGGATATCAAGCCCCCAGGGAGTCCCTCCCAATTCCTGATAACCCCTTTCCCCTGACTTCTCCCAGCCCTGCACCTGTTAGGAGCATCATTCTTGGGAATCCGTGGCACGTCAATGGGGTCATCTGTGAATTCATATTCTTGGATCTTGGGCTGGAGGTTCTTGGACTTGGGCCGGCCAGGGCCAGGACCAGGCCCGTGACCTGCCTTTCCTTCCAGCTTCTGCTTTTTGGGTTTGCCATGTTTCGCAGGAGCTCCCAGTTCATGGTCCCGGCCCAGCTTCAGGAATCGTCGGTCACCCTTCTTATCCTGCCAGTCAGTCAGGATCTGAAAGACAGATGGTGAGTTACTGAGGAAAGGAAGTCAATGGAGTTACTTTCATCCCAAGAAAAACTGGAGTCTTAGTGACATAAGCCCTCAAGAAATGGAAACTATTACTCAAATATTCCTCTAGACAGCCTTCCTAGGCAATATGTGATCCCATACTGCCAAAGCCCTTCCCTGGCCAATGCTCCCACCAATTCACGTTGCAGTCACTATGTTCCTATACTTTCTTTTACATATAGCCTGCCTGCCTCCCACGTGAGGAAGCTTCCTTTGTTTTTCCCCCGAACTCCCCAGAGTACTCACAGCCCTAGCACAGTAAGGCTGCTCAGCCCACAGGTGATCTAATGTCGATTCCCTACTTTGGCTTCACTATCCAATCGGCACCCCATTCCTCTCCTTCCACCTTAGCACCAGAGCAGGGACGAGTTAAAGGAAGGAGTCACCTGGGTCTCGGCCTCCAGCACCCGAAGACGCCGGCTGGCTGAAGAAAGCAGGTTCTCCAGCTCCAGCTGCAGGGTATCAAGCTCCTCAATGCCGATGCCATCGTCTTCCGAGCGGGCCAGCACCGCTGTGTAGCGAGGGCATACCTTCAAGTGGTCCACCGACTTGAAGTCATGGAACTGCAGCGGGCAGTCCTTGAGCTCACTCATGGCCCTCGTAGGCTCTAAAGGGCTGGAGAGGAAAACAGTCAACTGACAAGAACTGGGAGGTGACATGGGTCAGGAGGACCTCTGGGGAGGTAGGCCTTCAAGGCTGGTGATGGGCCGGGGCCAGTAGCCTGAACGTCAGAAGTCAATAGTAATTCTGTCCACTTCCAATGTCATTACTCTCTTTGAGGCAGCCTCTTTTCTTCAAAGGTGACCCAAATTCTACCCCTACCTTTATGATCACTAGCTATGTCTCCCACCAGTTCTTGTCTTTATTCATCCTCCCTCACAAGTTATTGCCCCCTCCCATAAGCCCAAATCTTCTCCCTTCTCTTCTCTTTTCTTTTTATTCTTCTTGTTTCTCATTCAATTCAATAAGCCTTCATTGAGCACCTACTGCATGCCAGGCACTGTGCTAGGTACCACAAATACAAAGATAAAAGAGAAAATAATCCTTGCCCTTGAAGAATTTATATGCTATTGAGGGGAAATCATATCTATCTATCTACACATATGCACGTGTACAAATAAGTCCTAAAACATACAAAATAAGTATGAATTAGTTTAGGGGACAGAATGATAACTGGGGAAAATTGACACACAGTTATTGTGGGAGTTGACATTTAAAAGGAACCCTGAAGATCCCAGGGACAGCCTATGTAAAGATGTTGAAATAAAATGGCAAATAGTGGGAAGAATGTGTGGGCAAGTAAGACTAGTCTGGCTGGGAAGCAGAGTTCTAGAGAAAGAAGAATGAACCTGAAGTCATAATATAGAGAACTTTTTTTGTGTGTATGAAGCAATTGGGATTAAGTGATTTGCCTAGGGTCACATAGCTAAAAAGTATCAGAGGTATCTCAGGCTGGATTTGAACTCAGGTCCTTCTGACTTTAGGAGGGATACTCTATCCACTGCACCATTTAGCTGCCCTACATGGAGGAATTTAAATGCCAAATTTTAAGGACTAGTCTTTTATTGTAGAGACGACAAAGAGCCACAGAAGTTTCCTTCATTCGGCAAAGGGGGTGTGAGTAACTCCGGGAGGACAGGTTTGAGAAATGTGATAGAAGTGGGACTGCCAAGGCTTAGCAACTAGAATACGAGCTGTGAGAGCCCAAGGTTTTGAAGCTGGAAGGCCGGAAGGAGGGTGAGGGTTTTGTACTCGCTTATCTATGTAAGTATTTCCCCTTAGAAGGAAGTAGCCCACTCCCCCAAACCAGGGAGAGGCAGCCTGGCCTAGAGAATAGAACCTCAGCAAAATTAGGGAGGAGGGACAGGTGTAAGGAGAAAGCTAATACAGTGTGCTGAGCTGGAGGTGGCTATAGGACATCTCGGAGACGTGGTCAGACAGGGCTCATCTAGGAAAGAGGAGAGCTGGATGTCAGATCACAGACTCTGAGTGAGAAAGAACCTTGAGTGACAAGGAAGTTGATCCCCTCCCCCTCCATTTTTTGGAGAAAACTAAGAGTTCAGTGAATTGTCTGGGATCACACAACTATTATCTAAGGAACTTGGATCTGTCTGACTCCATGCACTAGGCCATGCTGCCCTTCCCTTTGAGGCTGGGGAGTCAACTGCATCCTCCTAAGGAGAAACACTACGTACACAGGTAAGTACCCAAAATACACATAAACGCAAAGGAATTTGGGGACAGGAACCATCCCAATCTGGGAAAATCAGGAAAGTTTTTTGCAGGAGGTGAGAGATAAAAGCTGAGCTCATGGGAGCCGCTATCACCGAGAAATGACCCTCAAGTCAGAGCCCCGGAGGCCCCTCAGAGAATGCTTCTGCCTGGCCGGGGACTAGCCAAGCACATCCAGCCCATCTGAGCCTATAGAAGGCATCCAAGGACCACCTGCCTGCCCCGCTGCCCACCTTGGGCCCAGCATTCAAACCAGGAGCTTCTGGAGCCGCTCCCTCCCTGGGAATCCTGGGCCCATCACTTCCCAACGAGAAGCACCTGGGGAGCAGGAGCCGCCTCCTGGGACCCCTCCTAGACTTCCCTTCCTGGCCTGGCCAGTCGGAGCCCTGGCTTTCAGTCTCCCCGCCAGGCCGGGCTGCACCCTGCGTGGGCTCTCCCAAGCCAGACGGCTCCCCCATAGAGTGCAAGCTCCTCCAGGGCAGGGCCCTCCTTTCTGGCCATCTGGGCTGGGGCCCAGCACACCGGGAGTGGTAACTGCTCAACACCCAGGGCTGGCCGGGAACCAGGTGGCGCCGGCCCGGAGGCTCTGGGCCAGCTTCCTTCCTTTGTAAAGGATTCAAAGGCCCGGGGAAGGAGGCTCCAGAAGGAAGGAGGACCGAGTCCGACCTCTCTTCCCTTCCTCTGACCATGACCGTGACCTTTGCCAAAGACCTGCTCCCCTAAACCTGCCAAGCCCAGCGCCTTACTGGGGGTGCCACGAAGTGCTCCCCCCCTCAGGAGTCCTCTCCCACTCTCAGGGGCTCCCTACCTTTCTCCAAGCCCCTCCCCTCCACGCCCCCATTCCCCACTCGTGGTCCCGCCCCAGCCCCAGGCCCCCATTCCCCACTGTGGTCCCGCCCCAGCCCCAGGCCCCCATTCCCCACTGTGGTCCCGCCCCAGCCCCAGGCCCCCATTCCCCACTGTGGTCCCGCCCCAGCCCCAGGCCCCCATTCCCCACTGTGGTCCCCCCCCAGCCCCAGGCCCCCGTTTCCAGCGGAGTTGTCCCCCCCAGCCTCACGCCCCCCACTCCCCGTGGAGTTGTCCGCCGTCAGCCCCACGACCCCTCCCGTCCACGCCCCCCCAGTTCCACGAGTAGCTCCCCTCCCCATGGCCCCCTCGCTCCCACGTCCCCCGCCCCTCCTCACTCCCCTGACTTCGCCCGCTCCCCACGCCCCGGTCCCGCCTCCACCTTCACAGCCCGAGCTCTATCCGGATCCACGAGGCGCGCGCTCGGCCGGCCTCGGTCGCTCGCGGTGGGGGGTCGGGGTCACGAGAGCAGGTAACCGCTGGTCCCGCTGGGACTGGCGGAGCCGCCCACTGCGGCCCGGGGGTGGGTGGTGCAAAGGGGCCGGGCCCACTCTGGGGTGAGGCAGGGGAGCCTCGGAAGCAGAGGCCTGGGCAGTAACAGACCGCGGGCGGGCGGGGTCAGAACCGGAAGAGGCGGGGCGATCGTGTGTCTGGCCCTGTCCTAATATGGATCCAGAACGGGGAGCTGGGCTGCACTTTCTAGCGAAGGGAGGGGGAGGCAGGCGGAGGAGCAGGGATGGCAGAGAGGAATGGGCGCAGCAGAGCTCCACCAGGATGTCGGGCCTTGAAGAACCGCGAAAAACTCGGAGATAGGCGGCTCCTGCATGCTGTGAGGGGGAGGCGGAAGAAAAAAACTGTCGCTGCTTTGCTGCAGCCGCCCCTCCCCTCGGAGCGGCGATGGTAGCTCCCAGGCCCGGCTCCCGGAAGAGACGGCGCCCTGAAGCCAGTGCACTTCTGCACTTCCGCTTTCCGGCCTAGCCAGCTCCAGCAATGGTGAGGGCTGGGGGCGTCCGCCGGGGGCCCCCGGGGGGATGGAGAGGGAGGCAGCCTCGCGGCAGAGGGGGAGTTGAGGTGCCCCGGCGGCTGAGGAGGCCCGGGGGTCGTTGGGGAGACCGGGCAGCTCCACCGGGGAGGAGCCCGGGGAGGGCTGAGGGGGTCCGGGAGAGCTGCAGGAGCCAGGTCGCGGAGAGCGGATGGGGGACTTGGCAGAAGCGCCGGAGAGGATGAGGGGAGGGAATGGGGGGAAGCACAAAACCGGGGGCTCGGGGAAGGGAGGGGAGCTGGGGCGGATGCACGGGGAGGTGGAGGGGCAAAGGCTCGGAGGGCGGATGTTGGAGAGATCTCGGGGGCAGCCGGGAGCGAGCACTGAGAGCCCGGGACGGAGGGGGGAAGTGAGGCAGTTCCAAACCAGAGGGCGGGCGCCCCAGCCCTGCTTGTCCCAGTGACCCCGGCCGGGTCGTTCGCCTCCGCCTTAGCGCCCCCCACCCCCGGCATCGGTAAAAGCTCTCCGGTAACTTTCAGCTCTAGGAAGTGACTTGTGGGGGGGGCGGGAGGGGCTGCCCCCCGGAGCCGGGCCCCGCCGCCGCTCCACAGTCCGGTGTCTTCCTTGCAGACCGCCACTCTCCGCCCCTACCTGAGCGCCGTGCGGGCCACGCTGCAGGCTGCGCTCTGCCTGGAGAACTTCTCCTCCCAAGTGGTGGAGAGGCACAACAAGCCGGAGGTAGAAGTCAGGTAGGAGCGGGGGGAGGGGGGCCCTGGTGGGACAGCCCCGCCTTTTGTAGCTCTCCAGTTGTCACTTCCTCTTTGTCCTCAGTCCTGGGGAGGCAGAGTGAGTGACAGCAGCCCCGAGTCATTCCGGGGGGTTTCGAGCTTAGTCCTCCTCCCCGAATCTACTTGTTAGGGTGATCTCCTCGGTTCCTGTTTTGAGGCCCCTGTGGGGTTGGTTCCACTGTGAGCGCCACCTCGTTCTTTATCTTAGTTGGAGAGTCTAGGCCCCGGCAGGGTTTTCCGGACCATGCTGGCCCTTGGGTGACAGGGGAATCTTTGACATTCCATTCCTAGGAGTAGCAAAGAACTCCTCTTGCAGCCTGTGACCATCAGCAGGAATGAGAAGGAAAAGGTTCTGATTGAGGGTTCCATCAATTCTGTTCGAGTCAGCATTGCTGTCAAACAGGTAACACCGCTGAAAACTAGACTGGGGTCAGAAAGTCGGCGTTGGTGACCTTGAAATTTGAGAGACTGTTGAGAAAAAGGCTTAGGAAATGAAACATTCTGCGACCTAACTGCTGTAGGAGAGTAATCAGTATGGAGACAGAATAGATTCTATGGTGAAATGAGTAACATATCTTTTCAATTTGTTACTCCTCCCCACCTTTCTTTTTGATGGTTTTAAATTTTTCTTTATTCACAAAATACAAAGTAATTTTCGACATTCACCCCTGCAAAACCTTGTGTTCCAAATTGTTCTCCCTCCCTTCCTTTCCTCTCCCCCCTCCCCTAGACAGCAAGTGATCCAGTATACGTTAAACATGTGCCATTCTTCTAAACACATTTCTACATTTATAATGCTGCACAAGGAAAATCGGATCAAAAAGGGAAAAAATGAGGGGAAAAAAAACAACAAAAAAGGTAGAAATGCTGTGTTGTGATCCACATTCGGTCCCTTTTGAGTGCAGGTGGCTCTCTCATCATGAGTCTATTGGAATTGGCTTGAACCATCTCATTGTTAAAAAGCGCCAAGTATCACATCATCACATGATCTTGTTGCTGGGTACAACATTCGCTTGTTTCTACTCCAGGTTGTTACTTTTTGCAGGCTCTGCTAGACAGAAGCTCAGTAGTAAGTCAGAGCTGCCTGTCCTGACTCAGAGCTTTGTAGGCCCAGGCACATGACAAAGGTTCTGTTTCTGTGAGCCTCAGTGAGCATGATACACTACGTACTTCGAAGTGTTCTTGTGAGACCAGTAATTGAATGTAGTTTGCAAACAAAATAATGCAAGTATGTGTTAATTTCAAATGAACCCAAATTCAGCAGCAGGGTGTAAACTGACAAGATGAGTCCAGCTTTTTTTCCTGTTTTCTGGGCCAAGCCTTTTGACTTTTGAGAGAAGATTATGAAGTGTGCAGTGTATTAAACACTGGACTTTGAGTCAAGAAGGTCCTTCCTCTTGAGTTCAAGTCTGGTCTCAGACGCTTAATCGCTGTGACCCTGGGCGATCACTTAACCCGCTTTGCCTTAGTCCTTCATCTGTAAAAACTGGAAAAGAAAATAGCACAACAATTAAGCTTTCTTATTAAGAAAATCATAAATGGGGTCACAAAGTGTTTGACATGACTGAAATCACTGAACAAAAACTGTTTATTTCATCTGGAGGAATGACGTAGAACTAGTTTCCAGGAAAGGAAATGGGTCATGTTAATTAACTTTTTGCATCAGGGACCCCTTGCACAGTCTAGTGAAGCTCCTGGACCCCTTCTTAATACAGTGCTGTTTAAATGTACAAATTCTAGAAAATTACAATAGAAAGCAATGACATCAAAATACAGATATGAAAAATATTAGAACATATTCATTAACTCCAGGCTTGGAAATATCCTGTGTTCATGTAATATTTTTAAATTGTGGAGGACCTTCCCTAATATACTTAATACTCAATTTTTTTAAAATTATAGCTTTTTATTTTCAAAATATATGCATGGATAATTTTTCACCATTGACCCTTACAAAACCTTGTGTTCCAAATTTCTTCCTCCTTCCCCCCATCCTCTCCTCTAGGTGGCAAGTAATCCAAAATATGTTAAACATGTTAAAATATATGTGAAACCAATATATGTATACATATTAATACAATAATCTTGCTGCACAAGAAAAATCAGATCAAAAGGGGGAAAGAAGGAAAATAAAATGCAAGCAAACAAAAGAATGAAAATGCTGTTGTGAAATTCTCCTTATTCTTGAAGATTAGTTTCTTTCCTTTTGGTTTCCAAAAACTTGGGTTTAGAGACATTGCAGAACAGCAGCTTCAGAATGGACAGCTGTTATATGGTAGCACTATGGGGTTGAGTGTGAGAGATTGAAGACCAGACCATTGTACGTGTTCATTTTGTCCTATTGTGCTGGCTTGTGGAAACCTGTTTTTTTTTTGTTTGTTTTTGTTTTTTTCCTTTGTAATTGTTCTCTGCAGGCTGATGAGATTGAGAAGATCCTTTGCCACAAATTTATGCGATTCATGATGATGAGAGCAGAGAACTTCTTCATCTTGCGTAGGAAGCCTGTGGAGGTGAGGTAGAGGCCTGGATCTGGAGCACTTACAACTCTTAGCACAGGAACACAGGAGATGCTCCCTCAAGGTTGGATTCATCAGAATAATGATTTCTGGGAAGAAACTCTAGGCTCACTTCAGAACTTCCACAAATGTCCATAGGCAACTTGAATGCCAAAGAGTTTCCAGGGAAAGTAGCTGTAATTGGTGTGACCTGGGTTCAGAACTTGATAGATTAATAACTTCTGGTCTGTATAGACAGGATCCTATGACCTTCCTGACTCAAAAATTTTTTTTATTTGCTCATTTGTCCACTTGTCTCCATGACACATGAGAATTCTCGAACAGTGTATGACACAGCGTTTCTTGCATCCAAGATTGTTCTTGGATCCATGATTGTCTCTGAAACCTCCGCCTTGGCTAGCTCTCGACCAGAGATCACCATCTTGAAATCTTCTTCCAGGGGGTAATTACTATGGGTAATACAGAGAAGCAGAAGACAGTGGTTCCAGTGTTAAGGATGTCTGATCTAGTTGGGAAAATAATTGCTTTTTGTTTCATATACTGTCATTCTACCTTCACAACATTGAGATATTTCCCCATTTTACAATTTAGGAAACTGAAGATTTGACACAAGGCACTCAGTAGCTAGTTAAGAGACTGATCTGAGACCTGGACCTCCTGGCTTTCTCATTTTAATCTAGGGGTCTTTCCATTATACCATTCTATTAGTGGCAGCACTGTCATCAAAAAGGCTCTGTGTCTCCATATCTCTGCCTCTCTGGGCTTCATGAGATCTAAGTCTGGAAGAGGTCTCAGGAATCATTTAGTGATTTTCCTCATCATTAAGACCTTGTGAATTTGTGATTTTCTTAGGATTGCTCAGCATCTCTGAGTTCACGTCTAAAATTCGTCCTGATTACTGTTTTCCAGTTTCCCTATCTGCAATATTTGTATGAGCTAACTGACCTCTAAAGATTTTGCATCTGTAAAGCCTGATGATTCTATGGTAGATGGAGCCACAGTTGCTCCAAAAGTTGGATTCAATAAAAAAGAAAATGCTTTAAAAACTTACTAGGCAGAATAATCCTTATAAGATCAATGCTAGAGAAAAGAAATTATTTACCATGTTTTGCATGTTGTAATCAGTTTGAGAATGCAGTTTTTTCTTTCCTCCAAATCACAACTTATACCCAGACATCTCATGAATATGCATTCAAAAGATATAGAAAAGCTTTGGGTAGCCTTAGATTCTAAGTACCCTCACAAATCACTAGGGTCACTGTATTCAAGGGTGAAAAATATAGCACTTGAAAAAGTAGGGCTTCAATGCTATCCATCTCTGTATAGAGAAATAATAGACCCAGTGATGATTGAGACATTTTTGGGGGGGGGACCTTGACAATGCAAGACTTTTTTGCTTGGCTCTATTGTTCATAAGGGTTTTTCCTTGCTTTCTCAGTTTTGAGGGTTTGGGGGAGGATAAAGGCAGACTTTCATTGATTAAAAAATTTTTTTAAGAATCTTTTTTTTTTTTTTTTTAAGTGGGATGGATTAAGAGAGAGGATTCTTGGTCTTCAAGGGTTCCTGCTCAATTTCCTTACTCCCAGCAACTAAACTGCTCATTATTATTATTTTTTTTTTTTCTGTTTCTCAGGGTTATGATATCAGTTTCCTGATTACAAACTTCCATACAGAACAAATGTACAAACACAAACTGGTGGACTTTGTCATCCACTTCATGGAGGAGATTGATAAAGAAATCAGTGAAATGAAGCTGTCTGTCAATGCTCGTGCTCGTATTGTGGCAGAGGAGTTCCTCAAGAATGTGAGGATTTTGAGGACTTTGCTATTTTGGGGGAGGGGGTTGAGAAGGCTGGCATAGAAGTCAAATTACCTATTTGAGTAGAAAGACAATATTTAGAAAATGTTTTTTTTTTTCCCTCCTGAAAAATTATTAGGGCTGAAAGGAGTATCTGAGACTGTTTTGATGGAACTAGTTGCTTTAGACCTAAGTCTGGAGGCCAGAAAAGATGGAAATATTTTATTCTTAAAACATCCCAGGAATTCTCCTATAAGTGATCTAGGCCCAGCATATCAAACTTCTTGCCCAGGAAGTTCTTGCTTTCATTTCACTTATATTCTCGTGAGGGAACTTAAGTTGTGCTCTGCCAAGTTAAATAATAGTAACTATGGTTTGCATAGCTTAGAAGTCATCCAGCATTTCCTTTCTGACTTTTCTCTTTCAGGCTTAATGATCTTGATTTTTGCAGCCAGTCTTTAAATTTTTTTTCCTTATTGCTTACAAAGTTGTCTGTTTCTTTCTAGTTATAGGGCTCTTTTTAGTAAGGGAATACTTAACTCCCTACAATATAAGAGTACTGACAGGTGTGTACTCCCTACATATTTACATAGCTGATTTTGGCTAGATTTTGTGTATAATGCTTATGTGTTCCACAAAATTTCATTTGTTAGTGTTCAATTCACAATTAACTCTTATTCCCAGATACTTAATTATGTATTGTGTGTAGAAAAGAATAGATTCTGTACAAAGTTCACTTTCCTAAAAGTGTCAATTACTACCAGTTTCTCCTAGGATTTAATTAGACTTGCTGTCTTTCCAGAAAATAGATGTATGCATTCAGACAGGTCATTTAATTGGTATGGGTACTTCTTTCACTAATGCAAACGGTAATGCTGTGGTGCCTTAATGGAAGTCATCTTCCTTGCCATGATCTTAAAACTAGCCAGGACCTAGTTGCCAGTCCTTTGGTAGCGGATCTCTGGATTTGGCTGGGCTGGTCCTGTGATGACAGATTGTCATTGTACCCTGTCCAGCTTGAAGCAGGCCTGGCCAAAACAAAAGATTGTAACATTCAAGAACCCAGGGGTCCTTTGGCATAGCAAAGGGGCATCCCAAGTGGGTTGGTGGTGGTGAGGCAGCCAGTAAAATGCCAGACACTTCTTCCCTTCCAACCAAGGGGCCAGTCTCTAAGTCCCCTGGAGCTTTCAGATCCCTCTACTGGGAGCTAGGCTGGGATCAGAGGGGAGCATGGGTCTCATTACCCAGGAAGGCATTTATAAAACGATTGTTTAGTAAACAGGGTGGGGAGGGGAGGAGTCTTGAGTTGGAGGAGATTATTGATAGAGGGAAACTGAAGAATTAAGGTGGGCTGCTTAGCCAAAGCCAAGAAGTACTCATCCCAGTTTCCCTTTTGCTCTCTTCACAGTTTTAGAGCATCTGACTGGATCTCTGGCTGCTCTCTCCTCTCTGCAAAGCTGCCCGGCCAGCTCGGAAGACCCTAGGGCAAGGGGAGGGATGGGGCTTGGGGATGCTGGGCACTGCTGGAGAGCTTGCTATTGCAAAGAAAACGGCAGTAGATCTGCAAGGCCACACCCAGTGGGTCAGCCTGGCCATCTGTGTTCAGTCCCCTGGGCTGGGACAAGTTTTTTTAATGTCTTTAAATTTAAAACTCTGTGCTTGTAGGACACTGTAACCTTTTGTCTTTTTTTAAACCAGCGTAACCACCTCCAGTTGCTTTACTGGTCGCTGTGGGTCTGGGCGGGCCTGGAACCAAAAGGTGACTGTGGCCTTTCCCACGATTTCCCCTCTCCCCCCAAATGTGCAGGCAAGAGAGGCTTCAGACTCCACTCATTTCTTTACCTTTCCCCCCAGGGCGGCATGGGGGCTGCTTCTAGGCTTTCTGAGAGCTGAGAGGCTGTCTTAAGATGGCTTGAGATGGGGGAGAAGTATATTGAGGCAGGCCCCGTTGTGCCTCGGAGCCCTCAGTGGCTCCATCCTGGAGCAGAGGCCGCTCCTGCGTCATCCTTCTGGAAAGGAGAGCAGCCTCTGATTAGACCTGCTTCCGGGGGTCTGTTGCTTCCCATGCTAGAGGCTGTGCATCCTTCCCCAGTAGTTGCCCCTGCCAATCAGTACCACCCACCCCTTCTCCTGCCCTCATTCTTCTGCTTTTGCACTCTGTGACTTTTCTTAATCTGGTGACCTCACACCCCATTAAAATCTTTTCCTGCCCTCATGGGGGCTGCATGATGTCTGGCTGTGTGTGTGAACAGAGGGCAGCGGTGGGGGTGAGGGGTGCGGTGTGTTACAGTGCCGGGTTGCCAGAGCACCGGCATAGCGGGCTCCGGCTTTCCCCGCCGTTCAAGGAGGCGGCTGCCCGGGCCCAGTCCGGGAGCCTGCCGCTAACCTGTGACCACCTTGGATGAAAACCGGTCCGCAGCAGTGCTTGGCGCTTCTCAGTGTCCATCCCCTCGGATTCTGAGATTGAAAGCTTGGGGCTTCAGGGCCTTCTCTTCAGCTTTGAGAACTGGGGCTCATCGGGGAGGAGTTGAAGCCCCAGTAAGCCGAGGCGTCCTTCCCCAAGGACGTTTCGGCATTAGGTTGCTATACCCAGCAGTCTCCTGGGGCAAACTCCCCGGGAATGAAGCGCGGGTGGAGGTGCCCGCGGAGGGCAAGCCGCCTCCAGCCCGCGGCGCCCGTCCGAACCTCCCCCTCCCTCCTTTATTGTGCCCCGGGGAGTGGTTTCCATAACTACGCTAAACAGAGGGCGGGGCCACGCTTGGGACCGAAGCGGCCCGGGCCAGAGCCGGCTGGACGAACCCTCCCCCCCCTCATCTCTCACGCTGAGGATCCGGCCTGTAAGGGGCGACGAGGGACTCGGACCTGTTCTATGCAGGGCCTTGGGGCTGCTGTTCTCTTGGGGGGCGGGGAGCTCAAGTCGGTGTACAAGGGGGACCCTTCCTGGTATGCAGAACAGAACCAGGCCGCTTGCTGCGGCGACCAGCTATGCAAAGGGCCCGTCTGGCCGAGGACGGGCTTCGATGCCGTAAAGCCCCAGCGTCCCGGCACTCTCGAGCCACGGGGGGACATCCCCAAGCCATGGCGCCCGAACTGCTACTGGAGCCGAAACCGGCTATCCGGGGCCGCCTCGCCCCGCCTCCAGGCTCTGCATTGGCCTGGGATCGAGTCGATGCCGTGGGGCCCCGGGAGCCTGAGCCGCCAGGCCACGAGCGCCCCAAATCCGAGGCCGCAGAGTCGACCGGGGTCCCGGGCCACCCCGAGTCCCGGGACTGCTGGGCGCGGAGCCGCCACCTCCTCAACAAAGGCTCCCGAAGCTTACTCCAATGGGGCCGGGACCGCGGGGACCCTGGGAGTGCAACCGCCCGCGGGAGTGCAGCCGCCCCCGGGCGGCCTGGGTGAGTCCCCCGGGCTGCCTTCCCGCCCAGCAGACAGCTCGGGGGCTGGGAGCCTGATCCAGGCTCCTCCGGCGCCCGCGGACCGCGATAGCAAGGCCAAGGTTCTCCGCCAGCCTCGGCCTGAGAACAGCGTTGTGCCTCCGAGGCGCCCGCACGCTCTGAGCAAACTGCGGCGCGAAGGTGAAGTCCTACGTGGGCCCCTGCACTCCGCCTCTCTCTCCCCTCCCCCCTACCAAGAACCGGGTGGGGGTGGGAGGTGTGGGCATGGGTGGAGGGAAGGCGCGACCTCCGGACGCGGAGGAGGTGGTGGCTGGGGGCAGGCGAGGGAGACGGAGGAAGGAGGCTCCGAAGTAGATGAGAGGGGTGGAGTGGGGGGAGGGAACGGGATACAGAGCGAGAGAAGATTGGGGCAGGTATCAGGAGGTAGGCGGGTGGAGGAGGAGACGGGGAGGGCACTGGAGGGGGAGAGAAACGGCTGGGGAAGAAGACGGTCAGCAGGTGGAGAGAGGGCACGCGAGATGTGCTAGATGGACACGGACTGGACACTGAGAGGGAAGAGGAGGAGACCAGGTGGAGTACAGATGGGGCAGGAGCCGAGAATGCAGAAAATCATGTGGAGCTCGAGGCTCTCCATGGAAGGGAGGGGGATCAGGGAGAGATGGAGAGATTCGGGGGTTAGAGGGAGGGTGCAAGCAATGCCTTCTACGAGAGGTGACAGGGGGTGAAGAAAATGAGATGGAGGGGTAAGGAAAAGATTGGATGGGGAGGGATAGGGGAAAGGATTGGATAGAGGGGGCCAGCAAATAGACGGATCAGGACTTGGGGAGAAGGGGATTGGAGGAGAGAGGATCAGTTGTGTGGAGGAGAATTAGGAAAGCCTTTTTAGAATGAGGTTATTTGGGACTAGTTGACGGGAAGGAGATGGAGGAGAGAACCAATTATATAGATAGGAGATCCAGGGAAGGAACTAAGGTGTGTGAATGGTTTGTGGCATGGAAGTTAATATAGATAGGACTGGAGGCTGAGAATTGAGAGAAGCAAACAGGAAGTGTGGGAATGGAGGCAGAGTTTGGGAGCCGGGGTTATTAGAGCAAAGGACTTAAAGAGAAATCGTGCGTGTCTGGATGGAAACAAGGAATGGAGAAAAGGAACCAACAGATGGTGGAAGCGGGGGGATGGAGAATAGGAGATAGATGAAATAACAGATGAGGTAGAAAGATAAACAGGCCGTACATTGAGAGGGAGAAAAGCCAAGCAATGGGAGGATGGAAGGACAGGAGTAAACCTGGATTCCTCAGGTTGGGGTAGAGAATTAGACTGAACAGAAGAGGGTTTGGGAAGAGAGCTTGGCATAAGAGCTTCCAGGATCTATCTGGCTGTCTCACTGTAGGCCCCCAAGCTCCGGTGTCTGTCTGGAAAGGGTTCCCTGGGGCCCCACTCAACATTGACCGGCTTAAGAATGCCAAGATCGTGGTGCAGAGAGCCATCAAGGTCAGAGGTGGGAAAGAAAGGGGAACAGGGACACCTGGCAGAGTCAGGGGGAGACTGAGGTGGAATAAGGCCTCAGGGAGTATTGACATTCTATCTACTTCCTCAGCCTCCTTCTCCCTTGCCTCCCTTCACCCCATAGCAGAAGAAAGTCTTCATGATCCAGGGCCGCTACCCCGTGATCCGAGGGATCCTGCGCCGAAAAGGCTGGGTGGAGAAGAAGATTCCCCATGTAACTACTCCGCCAGCATTGCCTCCCCCTAAGGAGTTGGACAGTTTGGGATCTACAGATGATATCCCAGAGGAGTGTGATGAAGGTAAGGATGATTGACTCATGTTCTTTCTCCCCCCAACTCTGGGGCCAAATGATCAAGGTCCTGAGATGGGGCGTGAGTTCAAAGCTAGAGCCATGGTGGGGAGTGGAGATGAAAAATCTAACCAGCAATCCCACTCCTCCCTTAGCCCCTGGCTTGTTTCTGGGGGTAAAAGATTAAAAATGAATATCCAGACTGCCCTTGAAAGGAAACGATGCTGAGGAAGAGCTTGTGGGTGAGGGGTTTGTGGGAGTTCTGCCAACCTGTCAGTGGTGTTGGAGTCCTGGGGGAAATCCCGAGCCAGCAGAAGCACCACCTTATGCCACAGATCATCCACTGAATGTCTATTTGGATCCTTGTACAAAGGATCCAATTGTAACCTTTTTTTTGACACCAATTGAGACTCTGAAAGGAGGAGTAAGGTGGAACAGAGTGGAGCAGCCTCACCTATTGGGGGGTTTTGTCCTCTAGAGGAAGAAGAAGATGACGAAAGTCAACAACCAGACCTTGAAGATATGGATGGCACTCATGACCTTATGGTAATGGGGGGAGGGGCCCCCTTTCCCTACCATTTAGGGATCAGAGAATCTATTCTCCCAGTGAATCCCTCCAGGATATTTAAAGGGACTGGTTAAAAAAAAAAAATGGGTTGCTCAGCTGACAGGTTATAGAGGGATAGGGGGAGAACGACCTTCTCTTCCCCCCTTCAACTTTCTCCCTTTTGTCCTAGTCCCGAATGGTTCGGAATGAGGTGCCCTATTTCATCTGGACTACCCGGAGGGATGTGATTGACTGCCGCTTTCTCTGCAAAGAGCAAATGATAAATCATTATGCTCGGGCAGGCTCCTTCACTACCAAGGTGGGATCTCTTAGAGGGGGGCATTGGGGAGGGAAACCATACCAGTGGGCAGGGCAAGCCAGACTTACTCAGTACCCCTCCATTCGGGTGCGTGTAGGAAAAGGAAACACTCCTAGCCCTGCCAGTCAGTCAAAGCATTAGCGCTTATAAAAGAAGCAAAGATGTAGTCCCTGCACAAGAGAGTATCAACCCAAGACAAATGATTCAGTCCTAAATTATGAGATAGACCGCAATGTAGAATTGTCAGAGTTCAAAGGAGGCCATAGAAGATGGTGGCATTCCAGGCATGGGGAGAAGCATAACCAAAGGTGTGTGGATAGAAATGAGCAAAGTTAGGGCAGAAAAGACAGACCATCCTTATTGCAATGGAACACCTGTGGGTGTCTAGCAATCTAGACACACCCTCAGCTCACTGCTGGTCCCTTCATTGCTGGGAAATAGGTAGAAAGCACGAGTGAATCCCCGAAGTCAATTTGGCCAGCTCAGGGGAAATCCTGTCCTGTTTCCCACCCTGGCTGATTTCCTAGGTTGGCCTGTGCCTCAGTCTCCGGAACCTGCCCTGGTTTGATGAGGCAAATGCAGACTCCTTCTTCCCACGCTGCTACCGCCTGGGAGCCGAGGATGAGAAACAGGCCTTCATGGGTAGGGTGAGCCCCTCTCCCCCAACTCCTGATCCTCACTTCCTCAGACCAGGGAATCGCCCCATTTGGGGCTAGAGAATTCTCTGACCAGAGTTCGGATATCCCTTTCCCTGTCGGATTTCTGCTATGATCCTGTCTGCTAGGTCTTGTTCTTTTCCACATCATACCTTTCGCATGATGCTCACAGTACTGAACTAGCTGAATCATATAGATCAGGTTCTTGGCAGGAATTGGTGGCCAATTCTCAGCTATGTTCTAGATCTGTACTAGGTTCCCAATTTGGGCTGGGTCTTAGAACCACACCAACGGACCAGGTCTAGAATGATGAGGTGTTTGGGTTAGCTTGATTTTAGATCTGTGCTGGGTCAGAGCACAACACTGGCTTCCAGGTTTAAAATGGGCTCTAAATTCACATTAGGCACTAGATCTGTACTTGATAAGTTCCAGATCTGTACTTGCTGCTAGGTGTTGTGTGGGCACTAAATTCAAACTAGGAGAATAGGACTTGAGTTGCCTTCCAGATCTACAGCAGGTACGAGGTCTGGGTTATGCTTATGGCCCATACTAGATGCCAGGCCTATGTTTGAGGTATCAAGTCTAAATTTCTAGTCCAACAGTTGTACCAAACTCTGGAGACTTTTAGTTTGCTTCAGGAATAGAGGTTGGTCCCTCTGTCCCTCCCCCCACTCCTTCTGCGGCCTGGTGCTAAGGAGAGTATCCCCCACCCCTCCATCCCAACCCCATCCTGGGAGCAGAGGACTTCTGGCTGACAGCTGCTCGAAACGTTCTCAAGCTGGTGGTGAAGTCATGGAACCCTTATTTGGAAGAGAATGAGTCGACAAAATCACCCTCAACTTTGTTGGAAAAGTGCCTGGAAGGTAAGTCCCTTGGGTTAATCCTCCACATCTCTCCATCATTTGCTCAGTCATCTAACATGGAGTCCGCACCCACAGGGTCCGGCCCTGTGTCAGGCCCTGCTAAGGTTACAGGCCCAGGAGAATACATGCTTTTTGTCTTCTCATTGGGGAGGGCAGGACACATTTGCATTAACAGAAAAACCAAAAGCAAGCAGTTGCATGTGATCCAGAATCCCTTGTACCCAAATTCTGAGGGATACAAAGCAGTATAGCAAATTCTGGGGGGCTACTCTCAAGACTCCAACTCCAAACTCTTATGGTTTTCTTCCCTGCGCCATAGACCTGAAATTCAAGAGGTCTTGACCGTCAGGGACTCAGGTAAACAACTTTGATATCAAAGCTTAACTAAGCTCCAAGAAACCATGTGTTATACCTCTACTTTCCCTTCCATGTGGAAGAATTTCCCTGCTTTCTTTTTCTTTGTGTGTGTACATAGGGCAGAAGTTGGCCACAAGCATCAGTTCTGCCTTCAATTTCCTTCCTTCTCTTCCACAATTACCCCCAGAATTTCCAGGGGGGAAGCATCATAAAAAAACAGAAGTCAAGGAGGTGTCATCAAAGCTGATTGAGGACGCACTACAGGCCTGTGAAGGTCATCTCAGCAGTTTGGCCCATGAGGATATTGATAACACTATGGAGTCCCCAATGTCCCTGACCCAGGCTGATTGGGCCTTCTTTCTCCAGCAATACTACCAAGTGATCCAGTAAGTGTGTGTTGGGACAGGAAAAGCACAGGTGGACCCAAAGACCTGGGGAGGGAGGGGGTCCCATTGTGGGACTGCATCTAAGATATTACTTATAGAAGCACTGGAAACATCACATTAGACTCAAATTGGACAATACATTGTTGCTTATAGAATGAATTGTATGTAGGAAAAATGTAAATACTATGTAGGAATCATCTGTCTCTTGCACAAACAAGATGGTGTGGGATCCCAGGGTATTTTCCCCTTTCTGATTTGTATCTTCAAAGAAAGATGGCCAGGAGTACAAGTAGTTAATGTCCCGGTAATTGTGGTGATGTACTGTTGCAGAATCCAGAAAGAAATCACACCATTAGGTGAGTTGAGTAACCTTTGTCGCAGATTCAGCCTGGAGCTATACCTGATTTTTCCAGATGTACTTACTCTCCATATCCCCAATATACCTAATATGAGTATGGTCCTAGAAACAATATCCAAAAGCTGAAATTGTGAGCAGTTAACTGGGGCCCTGTTGCTGGGCAGCTATTGAAAATGTTACTCTCTTCTGGATTAATCAAGTGCCAAGATTGGGCAATCAATTATGTATGTATCAGGCACTGAGAAGTATCAAAAAGACATAATGATATTAATCCTTTCTTTAAAAAATCTACCATATAGAAGAGGAGATGAAACAGATAGAGATAAAAATATAACTAACAAGTCCTCAGGAGTAAATAATGTGTGAATATCTATTCAGTAAATCCCATGGGATCAGTGCAAGGGAGGAGAATCCTCTGGAATAATGTGGACAAGGAAGCTTTTATGGAATAAGTGGATTTTATTTGATCGACAATAGGAATCTTGGGTTGGTTGGTGTTTGTTAACGTGGAGGAATGACATAATAAAAGTTGTATTTTAGGAAGCTTAATCCAGATTGTGTAGGCCAGATTGGAGGTGAAGAACCTAGAGGCAGACTGAGTTATTAGGAGATGACAAGTAACTGGTGATTTGGCTCTACACTAGAGTAGTGGAACTGGGGTTTTTAATTGAGTAAGTGCAGTGCAGAGAACTAATAAGTCATTGGTTTGTATGCTTTCTTTGGTCAACAAATGATTTATGTAGTAAACCAATGTTATATATACATAGAACCAGGTATTTTGTACAAGTTGCTAAATTCCTCAAAATATATCTCTTTTTGCTTTTCATAGTTCAAAGACTATTTCAAAAAGTCTGTTCCATTTCTTTTTATCTTCAAAAAAAAATTAGTGTTATCTTTTTTTTTTTTTACATTTTTTACATCTGTTTTTATATTATTTTTTTTTACATTTTTTATATTACCTTCATTTCTGGCTATATTCCTGTCCCTTCCCATCTAGTGAACCATTCCCTATACTAAAAATTTTTAAAAGAATAAGGGGAAAAATAAAAGAGGTGAGGGATCTTAGAAGGCCAAGGTGGAGATTATGTGCCAGGCTTGAAGGATGGCTGCTGCAAAAGCACAGAGATGACAGATAGATTGCTGAATGTAAAGAACAGAAGGAGGGCCATAATATCAGTTTAATCAGACCATAATATAAAGGAAGAGTATAATAATTTTCACGTCATCACAAAGGAAGGAGTTACTTTGTCTTCTCTGAAGCAATCAGTTTCTTTTGATTGTTTTCATTTTCATAGGATCATAGACTGAGGGATCTTAAACTCTTTGTCAATTTCAATCTCATTTTATAAATGAGAATACTGAGACCCAAACTAAGAGACTTACCCCAGGGTCACCCAATTAATAAACGTTGAGGCAGATTTTGAGTACAGATCCTCCTAACTCTAAGTCCAGGGCCCTGACACTAAATCAAGCTATCTCTCTCATTATTTATGTCAGTCTGTTTATATATAATTTCTTTCTGTGTATACACACACACTTTCCCTGATACTATTTGCTTCTCTTTGTATCTGCTCATATGAATTTTCCCCATGCTTTTCAAATCCTTTATTTTCATCTTTTCTTATCACACAGAAATACATTCACATACCAATTTCTCAATTGATGGACATCTACTTTGTTTCCAGGTCTTTTCTTCTTAAAAAAAAAAATAATAATAATGTAACTATGTACATTTTAGCATGTGTGTAGCCTTTTTTTCCTGCCTTGGTTCTTCTTGGGGTGTATGCCTAGAAATGAAATCCTTGGGTGAAAGGGGATGAATATCTTAGTCATATTTTTAAAAATATAATTTCAAATGGTTTTCCCAAACTTGAGCTGGTTGGACCAGTTTACAATTCTGTCAATAATGTGTTTGTGTCAAAAGTGTGTTTGTCTTTCTATAGCCCTTTCATCTTTTCCCATTTTTTTATTTTTGACAATTTTCTGGCTATGAGTAAAACTTTAAATTGTTTTTGATTTGTAGTTATTTTATTAGTAATTAGTAATTTTAAAATATATGAGCCTGCTTAAAGTCTTTTCATTAAGTAGGCAAGATACAGATAGAAATTAACTCAATAATCAATTAATAAACAAAACTATATATTTTTTTATATATCAATATTACATTGAATCAATAAAAATATATAAGTAGTGTAGAGAAAAGGACACTTTGGAAGGTGAATAGGAAGTTTCTCATGAAGAAGAGGGGAAAAAAAAGGAAGATGTGGGAAGAGCTTAGTTACTGACCTGCTAAAATATCATAGCTATAAGATGACTCTAAGACGTGGCATCTTCATTTTATGAGGAAATGGAGGAAAAATATAATAAGCCCTGGATTACAAACAGAGCCAGTTTACCACTGAATGACCTGACCCATTCTAATAGGAGGTACAGGCTTTGGAAGCAAGTTATTATTTGTTCCAGGTATTGATAGATCTGTGGAGAAAAATGAATCCCTCCTCTTTGGTATCTTCATTAGGGTGTAGAGTGTCAGTCAGTCAAGAAGCATTCATCAAATGCTATATAATCATAAACACTGTACTGGACACCAGAAATACAAAAGATAATCAAGACAGTCCTTGGGGGCTTATAGTCTACTGCAGGCACAAAACATGTGCGTATATAAATAAACACAAGATATAGACCAAATTAGTACAAAAGCAGTCAAGGACCAGAAAGAACTGAATCCAGAAAGGCTTCTTGGAGGAAGTGGTACTTGACCTGAGTCTTGAAGAGAGTTAGGGATTCTAAGAGGCAGGAGTGAGAAGCCTAGAGGGAAGGGAAGCAGGATGTCCCATACAAGGAACAAAAAGCAAGGCATTTGGCCAAAGCATACACAACAGAAAAATAGGTATAATCTGCCTGGAAGGATAGATGGAACCCTTATCCTATAGGACTTTAAATGCCAAAGAGAGGAGTTTGTGTTTTATCCTTAAGTCTTTTTATCAACTCTTCCCTGGTATATCAAAGTAGCCTTCTAGTTGTTCTCTCCTCCGAGGTCTCTGCCTCATCCTCCTACACAGTGGTCAAGATACCATTCCTAAAATGCAGGTCTGCATGTCATTCTGTTCCATAAACCCCAGTGACTCCCTATTACTTATAGTTCCAAATAAAATCTCTGATATTTCAAGCCTTTCACAACATGCCTTTAACCTACCTTTCCAGGATTATTTCATGCCATATGTATCCATCTACTCTTTGGTCCTGCCAAATGGATTCTTATTCTCTCCCTCCTTTTGTTTTTGTGTAGGTTATTCCCCTCCTCCTGCAAATGCCTGGAATATACTCCTTCACCCCTGCCCCCTTCAGACACCCTAATTGCCTTCCAGGTTCAGTTCAAATAACATTTCCTAAGGAAATCTTTCCTGATTCTTTAAGCTATTAGTCCCTTCCCATTGAAATTACCTTGAATTTAACTTGTCTCTCTTTTGTTATCTCCCTATAATGCGTATACATCTTCTTTCAGATAGAATGTGAGCTCCTCAAGGACAGAAATGATTTCAATTTTGTTACTGTATCCATGATGCCTGGAACATTGTGGGTACTTAGTAAATATTTATTGATGGTTATAGAGAATCACCAAAAGAATAAAGGATTATCTGACTGCTCCTCAGAGAAGGGATGGGAAAGTGGGTTCAGATTGGAAGTAAGGACATCATTTATCTGTTCAGTGCTTAACACAGGGCCTAGCACATAGTTGATGCTTACTAATTGTTCATTCCTTTCTTTTCCCCTGTACTGTCCCAGATGAGAGATGACCAAAGCTTGAATTAGGCTAGTAATTGTATGAATAAAGATAAGGGAATGGCTGCAAGATATATTATGGTATTAGAATCTTCAAGACTTGGTAAATGATTGGATTTGCGGAATGAGTAAAAGGGAAAAGTAGAAATGACTCCATGTTTTGAAAGTGGGTGTTAGGAACAATGGTGATATCCTCAAAAGGAATAGGAAAGTTTGGAGTGGGGACTGATGAAGGGAAAAAAGAGAATAAATTTCATTTTGGACATGTGGAATTTTAAATGCATTTGAGTCATCTAAGTGAAGATGTTCAGTAGGCAGCTGGCATTGTGAAACTGGAGTTCACAAGAGACTTTAGAGTTGGATATGTAGATTTGGGGATCATTTGCATTAAGATAATTGAACTCAGGGGAGCTGATGAGATCACCGAGAGAGGGCATGGAGATAGGCTGGTCTGATTTTAGGTGCTTTGTTGTTCACTTAACTTTAACTGTTTTTCTTGGTTACTAGGAAGTGTTTAGTGGGAAAGGGATTATGTATACTAGGAAATAACTTATGTAAAAGATTTTTATAAATTTATATATTTATTGGAAGAAGGGAAGGAAGGAAAAAAGGAAGCAGAAAGAAACAAAGGAAAGAAAGATATCTAGCCTGCTATAAATAAAATCTAGGTGAATACTCCCTAAGGAAAGCACATAGATGGAACAAACAGGTAGTTTTCCATTGAGAGTTGCTAATAAGAATGACAAAAGATTGTAGATTTTACTTTCAGCAAATATAAGAGCCAAGTTGCCTTTTTCAGGGATCTGGCAGGAATATTCTATGTGTTTCTGCCATTGCCAAAGGATAATTATTTATGCACAAAATGTGAGTTAGTCTCTCTTGGAGGAGAAAAGGACTGGAGGAACACTTATCTAGACTCTTTAGTTATCAGAGAGAACTGTGTTAAAAAAAAAAAAGTAGAACAACACAGAAGAAAAATAATCTGAAGAGACAGAGCATATATTATACAAACCTGTGACCTGCAATTGGAGAATATGACAAAGAGAAAAAGGGGAAAAAGATCACTGAGCTTTGGAATTTAATAACAGATATAAGATTTCTGTAGAAGAGGGGTAGCTAAACCCTCTCAAGAAAGAAAAATCTTTCATGCTCCAGGAAATGATACCATGGATGTCACCAGTGCCAGAGGAGAAGAATGATCCTATAATGTTCAAAAGAAGCAAAGAAGGGGAGTGGTTGACAACTCCTCAATGAAGGCTCTCAAGGCAACTGTTTGTCAACCTGACATAAGTAATAGAGAGGTCTGCCTTTGATATCTAAGATGTGAAGGAGAGCTTTGATAGAATAGCTAAAACTGATGACTACTGATCTATCCCTGGTGACTTAGTGAGGACATATGATGCTACCAGATGGAACCCAGGAAGTGCTGCCAAGTGTTAGGAAGTCCTGAACAAGAAACTGAATCCTTAGGGTGTGTGTGTTTTCATAACAATTACTGAGTGAAACACAGGCTCTAAAATCTGGAAAGGGAATAATGGATTAAGAAACTTCATTTTCTGTCTCTTGTTGACTCAGGCTGACAAATAGCTGCCTTTAGACTAGGACAGTGGTGAGACAGGGCATGCATACTAACTGTCCTTCAAGGCTTATTTTGATTGGCCCCATAGGGTAGAACCAGGAGCAATCAGTAAAAGTTGTACAGAAAGAGAGATTTCAAAACTAAATAAGGAAAAAGTTTAGAGCTCTCCAATAGTGGAGAAAGTGCCTTGAAAAGTTTTTCCTTGGATGCTTTCAAGCACAGACTAAATAATCTTTTGTTGGGAATGTTAGAGAAAATTCAGGCATGGTTTAGGCCACATAATTATAATTATATATAATAGCTAATATTTATGTAGCACCATGTACATAACACTATGTTAAACATTTTACAGTTAATTATGACATTTGATCCTCATAACAACCTTTTTGAAGTGGGTGCTATTATTGTTCCCATTTTACAGATGAGAAAACTGAGAAAAACAGGCGTTATGTGGCTTGCTCAGAGTCACATGGGCTTTGATATCCTTTGCAATTCAGCTTCTATGATTCCATGAATCAGATAAGTTGAATTCAAGTCTTAGCTGTGTGTGATCTTAGAAAACTTGTCTCTTTGGGTGTTAAGTTTGTACATTTGCAACATGAGAAAGGATTTCTAAAGGTCTTTTCCAGCACATATCATCCTGTTGTAGTGTACACAGATAATGTTTGAACATCTGGTAGAGCCTTTCTCCCTGGGTCAAATGAAAGAACTTAAATAAAACTGTAAAGAGAAGAAACCTTTGGGAAGAAATATGGGACTTTTTTGTGTGTTTTGGGGAACAAGTTTGCCTTTACACAAAAACCACAGCTATTAGTCGGGTTAGTAAGTTAAGTGTTTATATTTCTAGAACATAATCTATAGTAAGATCTTAATTGCATGGAACAGATTAATTGCAAAAGGAGTTAGAAAAAATGTAATATATATGGGTTAGAATACACAGAAAGTTGAATTTTAAATAATGAAATAGTGCATATGTACTTTTGAATAGGATATAGATTGTGAAAGGGGATGGAAAGGAGGTAAGAAATGAGCTAGTATATCTTATTCAGAAAAGAAAGGTCTTGACTTTTCCCTTGTTAATTAGAAAATTTTATTTAGAGGAGACTGGAATATTAGGAACTCCTTTAAATTAATTAGACTGAAGGAGATATGTGATTTTAAGAGTTAGATGGACAGTCTCTGGGTATGTGGAAGTAAATGAGATATCTGCAATTGAAAGATCTTCCTAGATTCCTAACAGGGCCCTATGGACAGATGAAAGGACAAAAGGACTGCTTCCCAGCCCCACTCTGAGCAACTTATCATTTTCCCACAGTGAGGGGGCTGAGCTAAAGAAGGTTGCCTCTCAGATCCAGCGTTGTGAAGACATCCTTCAGCAGCTGCGAGCAGTGGTGCCTCAAATTGACATGGAAGGAGACAGAAATATCTGGATCGTGAAGCCTGGAGCCAAGTCTAGAGGTCGAGGTAAGGGAAAATAGAGATTTGGTGGGGGGAAGGAGGAATTATTGGTCAGCAGGATTAGGTTGAGAAAAACCTCATGTTCTTCCCTGACATAATCTCTGAGTCAATGATGCAGATGACTAAAGAAATACCCTTGAATTTTTGATTCATGTGAAGAAATAAGCATCAAGATCCCAGTTGCATTTAATTTTTTTAACAGAATCATTGTGCTGAGCTATGTTCCCTATTTACTGCTACTACCTCTGTTCACCAATCTGTAGAACCTCAGAGAATCATATGGTCTTTTCACTGGAAGAGATGAGCGGCCTCAGTGTGATATCTTAGAAGCTACACAAGACTTGAAGTTGAAGCTCTTGGACTTACCATACTGTGTGAACTTAAGCATATCACTTTTCTTGGTCTGTCTCCTCCTCTGTACAATAGGGAAGATGATGGACCAGCTGAACTGTTACCAGATGTGACACTTTATCAGCTTTACCCTTCTTAGACTAGTCATTGGGTCACTGGTCTTCATCTCAGAACCTGATTTTTTATCCATAAAATGTGAAATTGCATTACTTCACAGGCTTGTTATTAGTAAAGCATTTAGAAACTTTGTAAAGCACTTAGTAAATGTGAACTATTCTGTCTCTGTTTCTACTATCTGTGGGGCCAGCTTTACTCATTGGATAATGGGCATGGGCATAGGACTAGGGGAAGATCTGCATACCTGAGAACACTGCTTGAGAGGGCTGAATTAGCTCCAGCATGTGACTAAATATCAAATGTACCAGAAACAGCATATTCAAAAATGCCTCACCTTCAAAGTGGAGTGGCAACAATATTTAATCCATTGTTTGAGATGAAGACATGATGCTAGAAATGGTTGGTGGGCCTCATCATATTTGAGTGTATCCATTCAGATGGAATTTATCCAAGAATTAGGCTCAGATTCCATCCTTTTCTGAGGGAGGGGAAACTAGGCATGCAGAACACTACATAGTGTCAAATTTGATTGATGTATGGATTGGTTTTGGAAAAATGCCTTTCCTTTCTTCTCTTATCCTTTTTTTTTTCTTTAAAAAGGGATGGTATGGTGAATGGAGAAGGGATAGACTGGGAAATTAAAGTGATAGAAATTTTCCAAAATCAATAAACATTAGGCTCATGTTTTGTAGAAGGAAAAAACACAAAGCTGACTCAATCAAGTGTGGTATGAGTGTTGTTCTGTAAGGAATTATAAATAGAAAGGGTTCAAGATACATGGGGCATGTGTATGAACTACTACAGAGCAAAGACAATAGAACCAAGAGAACAATGCACCCTGTGCTTACCAGAGTGTAAAACATTAAAATGCTCCTACTCCGAGTTTTAATTGCAAAGAATATACCTCTTCTCTTGAGACAGAGGTGTGGATTTTATAGATATATGCTATCATACACGGTCACTTTGTAGAGTGGGTTTTGTTCATATTTTTACTTATTTCAAGGCTAAATTTAATGGAGATACTCTAGAGAAATTATGTTGGGGAAAAACCCCACAAAAGTTATTAATTGGAAAAATTAGTCTTATTTACATTAGTCAGGGCAGCTATGTGGCTCGGTGGCTAGAACACTGCCTGAAATCAGGAAAACCTGAGTAAATAATCTAGTCTCAGAACCATGTGACCCTAGGCCTCAGTTTCTCATATGTAAAATGAGCTGGAGCAACCTCTCCTGGATCTGTGTCCAAAGGGAAAGAAATAGGATCATAAAGAGTCAGGAATGACCAAAAGGACTGCCCCCAGACCCGGAGAGCTCCACCTCAGGGATGCTAGTGCCCTGGCCCCCTTGGGGACTCCCAGGATCTGAGCTCTGTTCTTCCCCTTTTCTCTCCCTCAGGCATTGTGTGCATGGACCACCTAGAAGAGATGCTGAAGCTGGTGGACTGTGACCCCATGATCGTAAAAGATGGCAAGTGGGTGGTACAGAAGTATATTGAGCGGCCCTTGCTCATCTTTGGCACCAAGTTCGACTTGAGGCAGTGGTTCCTAGTGACTGACTGGAACCCACTCACTGTGTGGTTCTACCGGGACAGTTACATCCGCTTTTCTACCCAACCTTTCTCCCTGAGGAACCTGGACAGGTAAAGCTGGGGATGGAGGAGCTTAGGCCCAAGGAAGGTAGATCACAATGTCCCCCACCTCTCCTTGATTACTGGTTTCACCACCTAGGTTTGGCAGGAAAGGGGGAAAGGATAGGACTGCTGAGCAATTGAGAACTGAGAGATCAGTGAAGGGTTGGACTGAATGGAGAAGTGACATGATATAGCAGGCAGAATTCACAACTTGGTTTGAAAAGGGACCTTGACCCCTTTCCTGATTCAAACATTTCCTAGTTGTGTGACTTTTGATAAGTCATGTAACCTCTCAGCCTCATTTTCCTTATCCATAAAATGGGGATAATATTACTTACACTATTTGTCTCATGGAGCTATTGTGAAGAACTCCTTTGTAAATCTTGAATGTAAATGTGAATTGTTACCAAGGGTAACATGGTAAGGTAAGAATGACTTGGAATCTAATGTAGTTATTAACGTAGAACTACAAAATATTAGAATCTTGAAGAATTTGGAGACCAACTAATCCAATGGCAGAAAGAGATTGAAATCAATTTGCCTAAGTTTAATTGCCCAGATTTTGCACCCAATTCTTGTGTTTAGGTTGCTGCCAAGTCCCTTTAGACTTAACTCTTCCCAAGTTAATAGTCTCTGAAAGCAGTAGCTTACCTTGGACTGGCATCTAGAGAGCTGAACCTTCATTGGTTCTGGGAACTGTAAAAGGTTTGACATACTGACCTTTTGGTCTAAAGCAGGAAAACATCAGATCTATCCAGAGCTGACTTTGAGTTCTTAGAGGGAGAGATGACCCAAGACTGGCCACTAGGGCAACTCTAGGCAGAAGCAACCAGAACCCACAGAACCAGGTCAGAATTGGGCTCTGTTGTCTCTTTCCTTTCTTTCCCCCTTCCTCCCAAGATGGCAAAGGAGGGAGAGGGCCTTAGTTTCTCCTCCTTCTCATTTAGTTCTGTGCATCTCTGCAACAACTCAATCCAGAAGCACTTGGAGAATTCTACCAGTCGTCACCCCCGGCTGCCCCCCGACAACATGTGGTGTAGCCAGAAATTTCAGGCTCACCTGCAGGAGGTAGGGGCACCTGAGGCTTGGACAGATGTCATGGTTCCAGGCATGAAAGCTGCAGTCATCCATGTACTGCAGACTTCTCAAGACACGGTGCAATCCCGCAAAGGCAGCTTTGAGCTGTATGGGGCTGACTTCGTCTTTGGGGAAGATTTCCATCCCTGGCTGATCGAGATCAATGCCAGCCCAACTATGGCACCTTCCACAGCTGTCACCACCCGACTCTGTGCCGGGGTGCTGGCTGATACATTGCGTGTAGTCATAGACCGTCGACAAAACCGAAACTGTGACACTGGTGCTTTTGAGCTTATTTATAAGCAGGTGAGATGCTCTGGAAACTTGAGGCCATCTAGCCTTCCCTTCCTTGGGTCTCCTGAGAGGAAAAGAAATATTATCCAACCTGTAGTTCCTTCTTTTAAAAGGAACCCTTGAAAACTCTGATGTTCTGATCAACCTCTAGTGTGCAAGACACAAAAGAGTGAGTGTGGAGTGAGGATACAGGAAAGTATGATCACTCCTGCCCTCTAATGATTAGCTGAGAAAATGAAACATGTATACATAGAAAAGAAAAAAGAGAATACCTAACTGCTAAAAGATGAGCAAAGACATTAACACTAAAAGGTTGAGGTGTCAATTGATGCAAAACTTTTTTTTTTAATTATCTTACAATTTCCTTTATCTATACAAAAGCATTTAAAATACAATTGCAGGTATTACTTTATTTTGAAATAAATTTTTTCATCCTATTTCCATTTTCTTTGCCTTATGGGGGGAAAACATTTCTAGATTCTAACCCATCATCAAAAGAGCAAAAGAAGAAAAGATCATTTTTGGCTAGGTTGGGCAGAAAAGTTCTCAACAGTTGAAAAAGGGTTTGAATTGGGTTTTGGGAGGAGGGGTGTAATTTTAGCAGTCAGAGGAGCATATTCTTGGTAAGAAGAATGAAACCGAGGTCCTGAAAGCACAAGATGTTCAGGGACCAGTAAATAGACTGGAAACCTGTCTTATCTGACACTCAGAGCAGTTGGTCAACTCCCAGTCCATAGGCACAACTCTCATTTCTTTGGGTAGAGCACTTTGGAGAACAGAATCCCCTTCCTCTAACAGGAATGTACCTCTTTCTTCCATCCTGATTTGACCTAGAGTCCCACAAAGTACCAAGTTAATCTTCCCAGGAAAGAGTTTCAGTTCCTAGCTCTCTCATGATTGTTTTTGCATGAAGTAGAGGGGGAGAGAGAGAGAGAGAAAGTTTCCTGGTGTTTGAGCCATCTATCCCACTAACATTTTTGCTCTCTAGGCAGCTGTAGAGGTACCCCATTATGTGGGTATCCGACTACTGGTTGAAGGCTCCCCTGTGAAGAAACCACTGACTGTCCGTCCCCGAAGAGTACCATCCCGTCCATTGCCACGTCGACGCCTTAGGGAGCCCAAAGAGGCAAAAGTGTCCACATCTGAATGGGCTATGAAGCCCATACCTGAGGAGGACCAAGAGTCTGACCCTGTGAAGGCTAAAGAGTCTGTCCCTGGGGAGGCTAAAGAGTCCTTGCCTGGGGAGATTAAGGAGTCTATGCCTGAGGAGGCTAAGGAATCTATGCCTGAGGAGGCTAAAGAGTCTGTGCCTGAGGAGGCTAAGGAGTCTGTGCCTGAGGAGGGTAAGGAGTCTGTCCCTGAGGAGGCTAAGGAGTCTGTCCCTGAGGAGGCTAAGGAGTCTGTGCCTGAGGAGGCTAAGGAGTCCGTGCCTGAGGAGGTCAAAGAGTCCATTCCTGAGGAGGCTAAGGATTCTGTGCCTGAGGAGGCTAAGGATTCTGTGCCTGAGGAGGCTAAGGAGTCCATGCCTGTTGCTTCCAAGTCAACAGGACTTTCCCACCATCACGGGAAAGCAGGCGGCAGGAAGAACCTGGGGCCCATTGAGAAAACAGACTCTTTAAGCTTGAGAAAGAAGAGAGTCATCAACAAACAATCTACAGAAACTATCCAGACCAGCTTCCAGAAATGGGATATCCACAATCCCAAGTTAAACCAGCTCCTCAGTGCATCTGCAGCACACCTTACCAGTCAGGGCAGGCAACTTCAACCCATGAAACCTCAGCTGCTTCTGAAGAATCCTGTAACTCTAGGTAGGGGTGACATTTATGCCCTTAGCCCACTTCCTCTTACTCTCCACCACCTTCCCCTCCCTGAGGTCTATGACCAGTCGAGTTAAGAGTCGGGGTCTTCACAGCTGATGCAATAGGTGTGACGTGTGACTGTAATGTAATGAGATTGGTTGATAAACAAAGGCAGGAGAAGCACTTGGAAATCAGTGACAGGCCCAGGGCTGGGTTTGTGACTGACATAGTCAGACCCAAGCTCAGAGCCTCTAAAATGGGAATGGAAAGTATCATGAGTGGGTGGATCCAGTAAGATGATGCCTGTAAAGCCCTCGGTGAATTATTTGACAAACATATCAGGACATAAGACATTCAATAAAAGAATAGTTTCTTACTATTCACTTCAGTGAGATCACTTTGGGAGGTTACATTTAACATTCCATCAAGGCTGCCATCACTCAAATTATTTTGGGAACTTTTCTTTGGGAATTGCCTTCAAAGCCAGATTATGAGCCATATGAGAAAATCAGTCTCTTTACTTTATAGTCACACCTCATTTTTAATCAAAAATGGTATTACCTACCTTGATCACCCACCTTCTTCACCAGACTTGGCTCCAAAAGGCTCTTGCCTGTTTCCAGAACTCAAACCCAACCTCAAAGGATGAAGATTTGCCACCTTTGAGGATATTCAAAAGAATCTACCACAGGCTCTGAATGCAATTTCCAAAGAGGAGTTCCCAGTGTGTTGAGTAATGGCGTCTCGTTGGAATGAGTGTGTAACCTCCTAAGTGACTACTTTGAAGGGAACAACATTCATTTGGACCTAAGTTCTGGTATGTTTGCAGCCCCTGCCATCCAGAGGGAGAGCAAACACACTAACACACAAACTAGGATGAAAAGTTAAGAGATGGAATTAGAGATACCAAACGAGTATAACAGACAAAAATATAGGAGCCATTTCCTGTTTCTTTGCAGGGAACACAGGTTGGTCTATTTATAGACTTACTGGATATTAAGTTAGAAGGAACTTTAAACCTCATGTCATCTAGTCTGGCCCCTTCATTTCATAAAACAAGGAAATGAAGACCCAGAATGGAGATGTGTTTTGCCTAAGGTCATAGCACTATTTCTTGGATTTAGATCACTTTTGGGGCTCCAGGGGGGTCTCAGGAACATGGGTGGGATCTCCCATCTGTTGACTCACTATAGGAAGGTTTGGAGAGAAAGAGCAAATCAGTCCACACACCATCTCCAAGCAGATCCTACTAAAATGTGCGTGCTTGGAGCTTTCTATGGGGTTTCCTTTGCCCTTTCTCACAACTTGTCATGTCTAAGCTGGGGGCCTCAAGAGGACATAGTCTATCTAAAAGCAGAAAAGAAACCCAAAGCTTCTAATTACCCTGCTTCTCCTTAATCTTCCACAGAGCCAGAGGGATTACCCTGCCTCCTTTCGAAGCCTGCGCTGCCAGATTCCCGAGTGCTCAACCCTCATACCTTCGTTCTCAGATTGCAGCTCCAAAAAACACCCATTTCCTGCAAGAACCTCAGTGCCACAGGCAGGGCCTTGCTTATGTTCCCGGCTCATAAGGAGCCTGTTCCCAATTGTGGGAAGCAGGCCAAGGTGGGCCCCAAACCCTAAGGGGCCAGGGAGGGGGCTGATTTGTGCTGAAAACTGGGAGCATTTGGGGAGGGGGTGGGAGGGGAAAGGGTTTCTCATAGTCAAGGCTGAGCCAATGGGAGATGACCCATGCTTGGACCAAGCCCCTTGGCCCCAGCAAGGTGTCCCCAATTTAGAGCCTTGACTGTGATCAAGCCCAAAGGAGTACAAGAGGCAAGTTCTTAAGTTTCACTCCAAAGCTGTTTCAGAGAAGTGGGAGGGAGGAAGGTAGGGAGGGAGGGAGGGAGATAACTGCCCCTTACTTAAACCTCATCCCTTCTCCTGAGAAATTCCCATCAGCTTTTTCCCATAGCCTCAAATGGCAGTTTTAGATCACTCAGAACTCCATCCACCCAAATCACAGAAAAAGGAAACGCCTCTGGCCCCCATTTGCTCGAAGATGAAATGCAACTTCCTACCACCTTTAACAACTCGAAGCCCAGGCTTGATAACTGACCAAATTTTACTGAAGGCTCTTAAAAAGAGTACCTATATTCATGGCTCCCACTGGCACCTGGCTCCCAACCTTCAACAGCCTGGAAGGGTTAGGAGAGAACTCCAGAAATTGGAGATCATGAAATTGGGACATTCTTGGCCATGCTTCTCATATTCCCCTCCCAAACTTAAATCCTGGCCAAAGAAATTCTGGGTAGAAAATAAATGGAACTGAGATACATCCTGCTTTTATGATGTTTACTGTTGGAGCAGTTAGGGCAGGGGTTGGACATAATACCAGGCTTGGCTGGCTGAAAAATGTATGGGTAAGGGGTGGGGGAAAGGCTCCTCAGGAGTCGTGATAAAGAAACACTTCTATGGGAGGTGTCAAATCCAGGAAGTAGAAGGCATTCAGAGGGAGTAGATGCTGTACAATAGAGGAGAGACAGAAATGATGGGCAAGGAGAAATACAAGCTGAAAATCAGGAAAATTTCCTAAGGCAGGCCCTTCAGAGAATATGAGAGAGGAGTCACCTTCTTCTAGAATAAGAGTGTCATCAAATAGATTCATCAGTGTTTGAATATGCCAAAAACTAACTACTACTCGGTAGGAAGCTGGATTACCTTAACTTCATTAGGGACTCGGAAGAGTCTCCAGGGAAAGAATCTTCCCAGCTTCCTTTTTTTATTTTTTGCCAAAAAAAGGCCAGGATGGTAGAAGGATTGGATACGTGCTTCCCAGACAAGAAAGCAGGCCTCAACCCTCCCCACTAGGCTCTTACCTACTTTTCCCACTTTATGAACTGAGTGCCATCTTGATTGTTGTCTGCTAATTATTCCTTGGTTTCTCTGACATTTGGAGCCCTAACTTCCACAAGGTTTGTGAAAAGAAAGGAGGTAAGGGAGCTATGAGTACTGTGGGGGCCACTGAGGTTTGGGGAAGAAGTATTTGATGCAGGTGGAGATGGAGGGGTAGAAGGGCCACTTCATTTGGAGTTATTTGGAGACGATGGAGGAGCAGCTCATTCAGGACCTATAGGGTAGAAAAGAAAGACTGAGGACACGGATCTAACAGTAAAGAAAATCCAAATAGTTGCTCTCATTTGAAGTGAAGACTCAAAATGGGAATGTGAATTTGAGTTCTCTTCCCCATGTCCAGACATTTGTTCAAAACATAATCAAGATATTATAGATGAAAGATAATTTTAAAATCTAGTCCAAATACATTTTATATGAGTCAAAAACTTATTTCACATATGCAAAGTCAACAAGAGTCAAAAGCCAGGACTAGAACACAGGTATCTACCTTCCCAGCTTTCTGTTGTATCCCATTGAATCACCAGTGACAAAAGGTATTACCCTGCTATTAGCCCCCGAACAAAAAATTAAAGGTGGGCAGGCAAAGCAAACCCAGGTACCTGTGTCTGAGGAATTGCAGTCTCCAATGGCAATAGGAAGCTTTCACCCAGGACACTGCCAACTCGGCCAGAGTACACATGATCCCCAAGCACAGGACACAGCTGAAGCACCATCTGCACCAGGAGCTGGCTGGGAAATGCTAGGGACAACAGTCACATCAAGAACTCTCCAGCTGCTTCCTGGAGCCAGATGTTAACTCTTCCTTCTGATGGTTCTTTATCTCCCTGGCCAAACATGGAGTAGCTAAGAAGACCCCAAGTGCTAACTATCAGTGGTAAACCCACCCCAATTCCTGCCCCCTTGAAAAAGTTTCAGGAACCCCAGTGGATGGCCCTGGCTCCTACCTGTAAGCGGTTGAAGCTTTATCAGAGCACAGTCAAATGTGGAATCTTCCACAGAAAAGTGGGTCAGGGTTTTCTTGACACCCTCTCTTAAGGTCTGTCGAGATGGCGCCTTCACTGGAACTACCTGTTCCCCAGAAAAGAAAAACCACTTCAAACTCTGTGCCTTGATATTCTCCCCTTCCCCACCTGCAATGTTGTAAGAAGCACCAAGGCCAGGCCACAGGGGTGCTAGATGCTAATGCAAACCATCGCTCCTAATTAGCCTCACCAAACCTCCTTTACCAAATTTATGAGAACTCATCCTCTCTTTCCCAAGAAGCAAGAAATTAATGTTAACATTGAACTTACCGGGTCCATTTCCCTATCATGATCCAGCTTTAGGGCAACTTGAATCAAACCTTTGGGAGTAGCTGGGACCCCAATAGTTACAGCCCTGAGTGAAAAGTAGAAGGTCGTCACAGAGCAGCCACCCTGGGGCACTTAGCATTGAAAAGGGGAAACTAGCATTTGCCTCTCACCAGTAGGTCACTGTGGGTTTCTGAGCTCTTCGAGAATGTATGAAGAAATTCTGGAAGGTTTTGGTTAACTGGGGAGAGCTGGAGAGGAGAACAAGTCCTGAGCTCTCCCTGATGGAGGAAAAAAAAAAAAAGTCACATTATAATTGTCACCATTAATCTATCTATAGTACTTTAAGATTTATAATAGCCTTTTCTCACAACCACCCACTGAAGTTTGCCATTATACCCTGACATCAGCCTCTGTGCCAAAGCCAAAATTTTAACTCAGCCTCTTGACTGTCCAGCGATCTTTCTACCACAGAACTTACAACGGATCCTAGGATTGATTTCACAAATGAGGAAAATGAAGGGAGAAGTAAAGTTAGTTGCCCAGGGTGAATAGTTAAGTGGCAAAACTAAGATTAGAAACTAGGTTTCCAACTGAAGGACATTTTCCCACTATCCTACCCATTGTAGGGAAGTCTACAATCCCAGATCTTGCTAGAAAAACAACCCTTCTGAACAAAGCCAGTTCTCACATGAGCTTTCAATCTGAGCTCTGCCTTTGATTTCTGGCTTAACATTATCAGTAAAACTTACTTTCCTGGAGCTCTGACAATCTGGAGCTCCTGTCTGAACCCTAGGTGCTGGCCTACTTCTGGAAGTACTGAGAGCAATGTAAGTTCTCCTGGTTTTCCTGGAGACACAAGGAGAAAAGTAATGAGGCTTCCTACCTCCCAAATTCTTTAACCTTCCTTCTGACTACTTCCATGACTCCCTTAATCCTATACAATCCCTATACAATCTAACCCACATTACTTCCTCCCCTTGCCCTACCTGTTACTGCTAATCCTTGTGGTTTGTTCAAGGCCACCAGAGGTCCTAAAAAACAAAGTAATCACATTCAGATAGATAACCTAGAAATGTAGATGAGACTGCAAAATAAACTTGTATTTATGTGATGGAATACTAAAATGAAGAGGAATAAATAAGAGAAATACAAAGAAATCTGGAAAGAGATCTTAATGAAATAATACAAAACAAAAAGAATAGAATCAGAATTATAAAGTACACCATTAATACTTTTAAGTCAGGGGTTCTCAACTTCTGCCATCAGGCCACATGCCACCCACTGAGAACTTTTATGCTGCCTGCTGGGTTAAGACAAATGGGCTGAGGGGCAGAGACAGAATATGAGTTTTTGTTTTCCAACACTCTGAGGGACAGTGAACTGGCCCCTATTTAAAAAGTTTGAGGACCACTGCTTTAAGTATTTATTTAGATGTAATTACTAACCAAACAAGTTTAACTGGTTGTACTGATGATGTTAAGTTTTTAATACAAAATTTAAACAAAAATTTGCATGGAAGCTAGCTCTAGTTCCCTTCCTGTTCCCTAAGGGACAAGAGTAAAAGAGTATCCTAGAGTTTACTGATCCCCAAATCTTCTGTCTCCCCCTCACCATTATGGTATAGCACAGCTGTCTTCATCATTTCAGCCAACTCCTCCTGACTTAGTGTCTCTGGTTTTAGCATTTCAGGAAAGTCATTAAGGTTTCCTTTCTTCTTGGTCCCCTTAAGGTACATCTGGTACCTAATGATGGAAAAAGAAATGAACAGAAATTTGGTGTCCCGTATAATAGTGAAGAACACTGGTCTTTAAGTCGGGGAGAGGTGAGTAAGTCAGTTTTGACACCATTACACAGTGCAAGTCATTTAACTGCTCTGAGTCTCCGTTTTCTTCTCTGTAAAATGAAAATTATTATCTATATACTATGTTGCTGAGGTAAACATTTTGTAAACTTTAAAGTATCAAATAAGTGACATATTCAAGGATCTCTGATTTTCTAGATGTGGGAGCTTTCTACCAAGACATAAGACTTCTGAATCTTAGTCGATGGTTTCAGGAGTTATGATCAAAAAATTAATTTCCTGTTGGTCAATCAACAAGTGTGATAGTGTTTCCCACACTCAGTTTTACCATCACAGAATTATGCACAAAACTCTGTATGATATAATAAAATATTTTACTGATATATATCTTTGAGAATTCTTGCCATATAAAGAGTCAGACTCGACTAAAAGTAACTGAACTACCACAATATAATGGGGATGAATGTACTTCTTTTGCATATATAGCATAAGATGGAATAATAACTAAAAATAAAAGATAAAACAAAAATTCTTTTTTAAATCTACACATGAACAAGCAACTCTTCTACCACTTAAAATCAGGAAAAAAAATCACCTGAGGGACAGAGGATCTTTTAGGCCTTGTGACAGTAGTTATAGAGAAAACAAGCTCACACATTTTCTGTCTGAAAATGTCTGTCTGGTTCACTTATCACTTTTACCCGAGGTGGGAGGTGGGCTTTATCACCGATACTTGAAACATGACTCGTCTTTACATTCAACAGGATTCGTCAATCTTTCAAAACCGATTTACTTTATATTATTAGAGTCCTTGTCCAGCTTGTTTTCCTAGTTAAGCTCACCGCATTCCGCCACAGGCATCTGATTCTAACTAGGTCTGTCTGAGCATGGCTTTCAATAGTTATCTTACCGTGCGGTAACATTCTACTATATTCAGAAACTAATTTCTAAAGTCATTTCCCGAAGCATGGCTCACTGCCCACTTTGTTTCCAGTTCTTTGCTATGATAAAAAGCGGCACTATTAAAAAAAAAAAAAAAAATCATGCCAGATTGAGGCAACTGACTCCCCCGGGGGCGGAGCACCAGAGCCCGACTCGGAGGCGGGGGGAAGGGCTCGAGCTCAGGAATTCTGAGTTGCAGTAGGAGGCTTCCGTCCTTAGGGGAAGCCTCAAAAGAAGTGAGGGGTCTCCAGGCTCCCCTAAAAGACCGCGCAGGCTCAGGTCATGAAGTAAAGCGGGCTAAAGCATCCCGCCTCCCCTCCCCCTCCTGTCCTTTTCTCTTCAGTTACTTCTCTTTCCTTCGCCAACCTGCCCCTCCCCCGTCCTCCCCTTTTCCCCTCCCCCTCTCTCACTTCCCTTTCCCCTCCCCCTCACAGGTCCTCAGCTCCCACGTTGTCCTCTCCCCCCACTGCCCCTTCCCACGATACTCAATGCTCTTCAGTCAGACCTCCTCCCTCTACTCCCCCCCCCGCGGGGTCAATCACCATGTTTCACTCTTTTGGGTCTCAGACTGTGCCCTGACCCCTGTTCCCGGCCACGTCCCCCCACACAACAACCGACACCGACATAAGACGCGGCCCCACATCTTGACAGGAACTAGAAAGCAGAACGGAGCAATGCGCGCATGCGCCGAGAAGGCGGCAGGAGGCGGGGTGGAGTACAGAAGGGCGTAGCTCCGCCCTCCCCTGCGGTGATTGCAGAAAATGGCTGTCAGTTAGGGGAGCCGAGAGCGGGGCCTGAAATGAGAAAGCGGGCAAGGCGGGGAAGAGGCGTGGCCTGAGAGTCGGGGGTTGGGCCGGCTCCCGCCCGCTGAGCCCGCTGGGTCTGTGCAAAACGAGGGGTGCAGGGCCCTTGGGTGACTCTTTGAGTTCCCTTCCAGTTCTCATAATTTGGTCCGTGCTAAATGCTGACCTCTCTGACCCTCGAGCTCCTCATCATCTCCCAAATTCATCCATCCTTCTTTAAATCTTCCCTGAAGCTCCTGGCGCAGCCAGCCAATCCCTACTGCCCTCCCCCATTTTTTTTTTTTTTTTTTTTTTTTTTTTTTAGGCAGTGGTAAGTATTGATTTGTTTTTTATCTTTTTTTTAAAAATAGTTTTTATTTACCAGATAGATGCACGGGTAATTTTACAGCATTGACAATGGCCAAACCTTTTGTTCTAATTTTTCCCCTCCTCCCATGGCAGGTTGATCAATACATGTTAAATATGTTAAAATACAAATTAAATACAATATATGCATACATGACCAAACAGTTGTTTGGCTGAACAAAAAGAATCAGACTTTGAAATAGTGTATAATTAGCCTGTGAAGGAAATCAGAAATGCAGGCGGACAAAAACAGAAGGATTGTCTCCCCGATTTTTTGAAGGGTTTCTTTTATATTATATATGTGTGTATAGATAGATATTTATATCTATCTATACAACCTTTTCAACATCTGGCCATTTCTCTAACACATTTTGTTCTAAAGTTTCTTTTTTCCCCCTCTTCCTCCTTTTCCTCCTCCTCCTCCTCCTTTTCTTCTTCCTCTTCCTCCTTCTCCAAAAAATAAGAGGCATGGCAGCACATGACTTAAAATTCTCCTCACCTTTTGTAATTTATCTTCAAGCTTTCTTTTTAGGTTTTTAGGAAGATGGGAGCTTCTTATTTACTAGCGAGTTAACCCCCTGACAGTCTTTGTGGCAGTGAAGCCCGGTCATTTCACAACTGGAAAGGATCTCTCTCTTCTGATGCCTGATAGAATTCACCTTTTATAGCTCTCCTATTGACAATGATACTACATCTGGTAATTCTTTAGACAATTCCCTGTGCTTTTGATGTGGCTGATGTAGGCACCAGATGATGGAGTTCGGTCATTGGCAAAATGTAAGTTTATTTAGAAGAGATTACAGACTGTCACGTTGTTTCCCCAAAGAGACTACATTTCTTGCGGATTTTTAGTTCTAGGACTAATTTCGTTAGTTAGTTCAGGGACTCGATAACTAACATTTGAAATAACACTAAACCACTTTGTATCTCATCTCAGGGCATAGAATCTAAGTTTGGAAGAGGCCTAAGAGATCATCTCTTCTCCTCCTCCTCCCATGTCATAGATGGAGTGACCAGAGAAAGTAAATGACTTGCCCATAGTCACCCAGGCAATAAATGAAGAGATGAACCCGAAGCTTGTGAACAGTTATGATGCTCTTTCCGTGACATTAAGAGGCTTGTGATCCTGAGTTAATTCCTGTCCATGCTTTTCTACAAATTGTCCATTGAGAATTTACCCAATGTCTCCTTTTGGTTATTTTAATATTTCATATGGGTGACAATGCCCTTTTTGCCCATCCTCTCAGCCTCCGTTTATATTTGCAGGTGGGGTTCCCAGAGGAAAGCTGACTAGTTTTCCCATTAGAGAACCCAGAAAGATTGGGGATCCTAATACGATTTCTTATTCTTCTTATTGTGGTGAATGAATTGGGGGGGGAGGCTTAAGTGACTTGCCTAGGATCATATAGCTAGGAAATGTTAAGTGTTTAAGGTCAGATTTGAACTCAGGTCCTCTTGACTGTATTAACCTTAGTGTTATGCTGCTAATTCCCTATATCCATCTTGCATCTTTCTATTAACTGTGTCTGGCCAGAAGGGTATGTTGATTTGAATGGAAATGGAAGCTTAATCAGGCACTATTCCTTAGAGACTGACCTTTTTATGCCCTAACTGGGAAGCCATATCAACTAGGCCAGATCTAGCCCCTAGACCAACTGAGTCTCAGGAACAACTTCTCTCTCTTAGGGAAAAAAACTAGCCCATCCTAGGTGGTCTTTGATATTTCTTCAAAAGAGCTAATAATGTTCATGGGTTACTTGGTATTGGGAAGAGTACCACTCGAGATGGGGGAATCATTAATCTATTGCTTTATTAGATATTACTTTAATTATAGTGGTATATTAAGAATCTAAATATTTTGGGATGCTATCAATCATATGCGATCACAATAGAATATTGGATCTAAAATGGTAGCCTGGATTCCAGGGGGAAAGAAAATTGGAGACAGACTTCTCAGCAGAGATGGGGGACAGTGGGTATGGAATCCTGTATATTGTCAGATGTGATTCTTTTGCCTTTGGGGTTTAAACTTTTTCTCTATAATAAATAATGAGTCCTATGTTGAGGAACATATTGAGAATGGATTGTGATGTAGAAGGGAGAGGATAAATAAAGTATTAGGGATAGGTATTGCACTTGTGATTTTATTTGGCATAGGGAATTCTATAAGGAAATTCCCTCTACCAATTCAAGTTGGCCTTTTCTCTATAATGGATATTCTTAGAGAGTTATCTAGATCATTGAGAGATGAAGTAACTCACTTGACCAGGGCCATGTAACCCCTTTGAGTTGGGAGGCAAGGCTTGATAGGATCTTCCTGGCTTCTAGGCCAAGGCCAGGAATTCTTAAACTTTCTTTTTTCATCTGAGAAATTGTTCCATGACCCAGATATATAGGTATATAAAATAGGTTAAAAAATCAAACATTTACTGATAATAAATCATAATTTCCAGCCCCCACATTCACTTCCAAGACTCCATATAAGGTCACAAACCACAATTTAAGAAATCAGACACTATACCACAATACCTCTCTAATGAGTTGTGAATTGGGTGGGAGCAGTAGGGTAAAGAGTACTTAAACCTAATAAAATAGCTGTAAAATAGTTTATGTGTGGGGAGGGAAATTTCATGACATTGTTTGAATCTAGACCTATATACCTGAGAAATCAGACTTGTTGTTCAGAAACCAGATGTGTTTAATGTTTAACTTAGCACTAGATTTTGCTGACTAGAAACCCAGTCAGATCAAAAGATTGATTCAAAAAAAATGTGAGTTTTCTTTTATTAGACATCTTATACTACCTAGAAACTGCCTCCATGCTAGCCAATCAGCTACTATTTCCTTGTACCTTTGTTTGAATTTGAAATAATGTGTAACTTATAGATATTAGGGTTGAGCAACTCTCTATTCTGCTGGACAACTTCATGAATTTTTTCTAAATTATTACAGTCTCAGGTTTTGTTCTCAGCCAACATGTGATGTCACTGTTTTTGTTTTGTTTTTTTTTTCTCCAACAATGGAGAACCTGGGTTTGAAAAGAGCACCAGCACAATAAGAATCACAATGTGATGGCAGAAATAATTTCTTTTTATTCAGACTTTGATTAGTTTGTCATGTGCTGATGGTAGGCACAAAATGACAATGCCAAATGTTGGTGTTCAAGCTTATGAAGAATTCACAATGGCCAATCTCTTTTGGCAAGATAGGTTTATTTAGGAGAAGAGATTACAGACAAAATAAAGGAATACAATAGACACCAGAAATGGTAAACATGAATAGAGTTGGAAGAGCATATAGTTAGCAAGAAAGGAGTTTTAATAATTAATGATGGAAAAGACAAGCTTCTTAGTGGAACTCACAATTCCCTAAGAGAAAGGGAACACCCCATGAAGTGCCCTTAGCTGGCAGGATAAAAGAAATAAAAAGAGAAATGGAGTTTGAGAAGAGAGACACCATGAAGCATAGTGGGGTTAGGAGAGATACCATGTGGCATGGGTAAGGGGTAAAGGGAAAGAGACCACAAGACGGAGTGTCTCTATGGACTGACCCAAAAGAGTGGAGCCAAGATGGTGTGGGCCACAAGCAGATTTATAGGAAAATTTAACTTCAGGGACATGACTGGGATTTCTTACACAAAGTGGGGCTTCCCATGACCCCCACAGTGGGTGAACCTCAGGGGTGTGACATAATTTGGATTTCTCACTGGAGGACCTCCTCAGAGGGTGGACCCAGTAAGCCAAACTGATTTCTACCAGAGCCTTTTCGTCTACTCCAGAGAACAATTCCATCAGTGGTACAGTTTTTCTCAGCCAACTCCACCCAGTTACTGAGGGACCTCATCAATGACATTATGTTAGAATGTGAAAGACCTTGTTTTTCTGTTTAACATCTTCCCCAATTCCCTCTCCTACCCACAAAAAATAAAGCAATCCTCTAAACAAGTAAGCAGACCTGCAGAATAGGGTGATTGCAAATGACACTTTATATGGCACTTTAAAGGTGTCTCATTTGATCCCCACAACCCTTTGAAGTAGATAGATCACTCATGATTACCTTCATTTTAGAGGTAAAGGAATTGAAGCTATGAAAATTGATGACTCTTCTTTAGCATCACTGAATGGAGAGTTGAATTAAATATTTATTAAGGGCTTACTATGTGAAAATACAGGACTAAGTGCTGAGGATACAAACAGAAAAGCAAGACTGTCTCCTTCTAAGGTTTTCACATTTTTAAGGGGGAAAACAACAAATATAAACTTAATCAGTAGTAAAGTCTTCGAATTTCTAAATCCAGGGTTCTTTCCTTGAAACCAGTTTATAGTTTAGCTAAATACAGGTCATTCCAATAACCCAGGGCAATATAATGGGAAAAACAGAAAAAAGGGGTTCTGCTTTAAAAGGGACTGGAGCTGACCCATCTGTAAATTTCCAAATTGGCAAAATAGATGAATTAGAGCTGATGAATCCATAAGCAGCCTACAAAACTCTCAAATGTAGCCAAAAAGAGATTAAAATGTAATTAGAAAATGTTTAACAAATTAAATACAAATACAACATAAATAATATTAGTGTGTGGTTTTCTAAGTCAATATGCAATCTGCAGGGATTTGAGTTTAACACTGCTGATTTAAGAGAACAATTTCTTCTTTACTAAAACATCTGCCTTGTATACTTTGGCTAGCCTTTTGCTTATTTACATATACTTCAGAAACATAACTGTTCACATTCATATAACATTTTACATGCCTTCTTTGTTTTTGAGACTTTAGCTGAGATTTATTTTTTAATATGTAATATTTTATTTTCCTCAATTACTAATGCAATTAAATTTTTTTTCAACTGAGTTATACATTTTATCCCTCCCTTCCTCCCCTCCTTATCCCTAACATGATAAGCAATCAGTATATAGGTAATACATGTACAATCATGTAAAACATTTCTATATTAGTCATTTTGTACAAGAAGACTCAAAAAGAATGAAAGAAAAAGTGAAGAATAGCATGCTTCAGTCCAAATTTTTAAAAATATTTCTTTCTCTGCAGGCAGATAGTACACTTCATTATTAGTCCTTGGATTGTTGCATTACTAAGAATAGCTGAATCATTTAGAATTATTCTTCATACAATATTATTGTTACTATGTACAATATTCTCCTGGTTCTTCCTACTTTGCATCAATTCATTTAAGTCTTTCCAGGTTTTTCTGAAATCATCCTGTTTGACATTTCTTATAACATAATCATTTACATATCTTATTACTCTACTCTTCATGAAAATCTATATGGCCTTGATGAAAAGGTTATAACTTGCTAGTTAATGGTTAGACACAGGGCTAGTTATTGATAGAACCTGGATTTTGACTCTAATGTCCTATATTCTTTCTATTCTAACAATGATTTGTATCCAGTTCATGAAAGTTCAAGGAATGGAATGGTATTGTGTTATAATACATAATCAATATAAATAATTCAGAGAAGTTTGGAAAGACTTATTTGAATTGATATAAACAGAAGTGAGAAAAATCAAAAGAATGGGCACAATGACCACAGTAGCATAAAGGAAAATATCGAAAGATGGGAAACCTGATCAATGCAGCCTCAGTGCACTGTTAAGAGCAGTCATCAAGATGAGGGTACTTATTTACTTCTGACAAACTTCCTGGAGCTAAAAGCACTCAACTCATTCAGCTATTACCACAACATGAAAATGGAACAGGAAATTGCTTCCATTGCACAGATAGCTAAACTGACACAGGACATTTTCTGGCTTAGATACCCACTGCTCTTAACAAATTGATCTTCTCTTTCCTGCCTCCCCTTCTCTTCTAGCCTTGAATCCCAGGCAAAGCTCAGTGCTTCTCTGATCACTCCAGGTTTCCCCAGATGATTTGACTTCATTGCTGGGTTAGATTTTTTTTTTTTTTTTTGGCAAAGATACTGGAATGGTTTTGCTCTTTCTCCAGTTCATTTTATAAATAAGGAATTAAGGTATCTGAGTTAAATAAGTTGCCCAGGGTCACATAGCTAGTAAGTGTCTGAGACTGGATTTGAATTTGTGAAGATAATTTTCTTGACTCCAAGGTCAGTGCTCTATCCTTGGTACCATTTAGTGCCCAAATAATCTACCCTAAAACCATTTAATTCATGGGGTTTGGCATAGCAAAACTTAAATTGCTGCATCCAGACCATCACACCAGGTTCCTGTAATTTTGTACTCCCAATTATACTTTTCTTCTTGGAATTTCATAACTTTATTTATTTTTTCCTGAGGCTGGGGTTAAGTAACTTGCCCAGGGTCACACAGCTAGGAAGTGTTAAGTGTCTGAGATCAGATTTGAACTCAGGTCCTCCTGAATTCAAGGCTGGTAGCTCTATCCACTGCGCCACCTAAATTTTATAACTTTAAATGCTATTCTTTCATCTCTTAAGGAATATAAATGGATCAAATCAGTATTGCTTGTCATAGAACAGAGACAGCAAATTATAACAGAAAATCAACTTCACAGGCAGGAAGACCTGGGTTCAAAGTCCCTGCTGAAACATATTGGCTCTCCCTGCTCTAGACAAGTTACATTATAAATTGCATAGAAAATTCTAGTTTGTATTGGTAAAGTTTTTATGCTAATAATTCATACTTTTCCCTGTAGAATATAAATACCCACACACATTTATCCACAGACCTATAAGACTTTTCTTCTTTGTTAGAACTTATGTGTATCTGAATTGGCATTTCACATATAGTATCCTAAAGTATGTGTGGGAAGGAACTAAGGTATGAGTTAAGGGAATACCATGAGTATCTCTCTAAGGTTTTTATTTACTTTCTGAAAGGCAAACCAAACCCCTTTCCTACATCTTGCTAGTTAGTTGGTAAACTCTTGCAGTAATTGTCTCTTGCCTTTTGCTATCTCCCAAAACCAGTTAATAATATCTTCTACATTTTGCCCATAGACTTGAAATGTCCTGATAGAGCTATAGAAACTCAAAGCCTCTGAGGGCATGGATGAGAGCAGCCATATCTCCCTTCTTAAATAATCTTGAGTAAATCAAAGGTCATTTCCAGTGTCACTCAGGTCCTCCTGGCTTCAGGGCCAGTGCTCTATCCACTGAGACATCTAGGTGGCCCCTCCACCCAAGTGTCACTCAAAGGTCCCACAATCTAGATTTATAAAGAGAATTTAGCAAATAACACCTTACCTTCCTCTGTATGCATTACGTTCCTAGAAATTTTTGCCACCCACCCACAATAGTATATCTTTAACCCATCTGAGATAGAACTTTTCCCCATAAACAAAAAAGGAAAGCGAGGAAGCAATTTTATTGTTGTCAAGCATTTAAACAAAACTGATTAAGTTTTATTTTATTTTCAGATCAAATCTTTCAAATTTTTTTCTTCAATATTGCTGTTATTGGATAAATTATTCTCCTGACTCTGCTCAATTCATTCTTCATCAGTTCATACAAGTCTGGGGCACTATCTTTGACATTCTCATACCACCTCAAACTGGAGAGGAGTCACACTGTCCCCCCAATCTAGACACAGATGATAAGCACTACAGCATCCTACTCAGTCTTCATCTAGTCACACAAAAAAATCTTATCATAAAGCTGCTTTGAAACACTTGTTTTGTGAGTGGGCTCTCTTTTCCTACCATGTTTAATGATATTGTTAAACTTAACATCTTAAGTACATCACTTCAAGGAATGGAAATGGTAAGAAGCTGATCCAGTCTCCTCTTTTTCAAACTCCCCAAATTCCAGCTCTCATTTCAGTGGCTCAGCCAGTGATCCCAATTTATGCAGCTGTTGAATTTACAGTCTATGGGCCTCTGCCTACATAATCACCCAACCCTGTAGATTGCACCAAGTTGGCAAGAAAAAGAGACAAGGAAGCTATAATTTACATAAGTTACATATTACAAATGTGTCCCACAATAGTAGGTTAATTTATGACAAAACAGGGCAATTCTGGAGTGAGGCAAGAGCAGGGAAAGTAGTACAGTGATCATGGATTCCAGAGGACTGTGACCTACACCACAGTTCACCCAGCTAAAATGTGGGCCAAATTCTTTGGAGGAGAGTTGGGAGAAAGGGCACAAGAAAGCCCCCAGCTTTCCCTTCAGTCTACACCTGTTGCTTCCACTCTTCCTCTGACTTTGTGGTGTAATGGTGGAAGGGTGGAAAGATTGGCTAGAAGACTGGCAGAAATCCTGGTGAAAATATTACCATTAATTCAAAGCACTCTAGATTCTCTCTCTGCAGTTCAGTTTGAACTGAGGCTTCACTGTAGCATTTTCATAAGGGAAGGGACTATGAGCTTCATTGGGAGAGATGACACCCCATCCTCCAGAGATTGCTGCTTCTCTGTGTCTTCAAGGAGACGTTGCATGAAGCAGGAGGTCCCCAGAAGGACATGACCAGTGGCCTGCATGCTGAAGAGAGCACATCGGAGAGCTTCCCTGTATAGAGAGGGTAGAGAGGAAAAAGGAGGAAAAGGCATTTGATTACTTGAAGGGTAACTTTAGAAGGAGGGAAAACCACTTCAGAACATGTCTGAGAGCTGTTGATCTAGCCCTGACCTCCCTTCTGATCTGCAGTCTTGCATCCCAAGACTGGACAGCTTGAACTGGATGTCCTGTGTCAGACATCTTAAATTCAACATGTCCAAAATTAACTCATCATCTTTGTGCCCAAACCTTCCTTCTTTCATGTTCCTTATTATCATCAGGGACACCATCTTCCTCCTGAACATCATCCTCAACCCCTAAATCTCTCACCACCAGGCAGAATAGCTGTATGGATCATTGCTGTTTGTTCTTCATTCTCAAAAATCACCAAGGCATCAGGAAGGTCATGTCAGGCTATGCAAATGAACTGGATTTAAGTGAGAGAGGGCTGTGCAAGGTCACCTGCCTTACTTTCTTTTCCTGAGCCATCTGGATCCAGTGGCCAGATATAAAGCAAGATGACTAGAGATGGCTCTGGAGGCAGTGGGAGACCTTGGTCTTTTTCAGCTAAGGTCTCTAACAGATCTCAGTTTGAGGCAATATTCAGTCAGTGATTAAGGCTAGGTTAGAAATGAGACAGAGAATGATTTTTACCTAGGCAAACAGCAACTACAATAACAAGCAAACAATCTGGGAGGGGAAGACCTGAATTTCTGACCTAAATAGAAATAATTGCTATTTATCTTCACCCTGAGCCAATCAGAACCCAAACAATGACCAAGTTAGGGTTGGTTTAGGGTTTAAAGCATGGACCTAAATTGTAAACCCCAAGAGATCTTGTGAGGTTTTAGTGATTAAAATTTATATTCCTTTGAGAAAAACACCCTCAGGTAAGGCTATGATACTCTATGTGGTCAGAAGGAAGGGAAGGGATAGGATGAGAAGAGGAGGGGAGGGAAAGAAAGAATTCTTACTCCTACTCACAGAAGTTGTTTGTCCTTCCTTCTCAAAGGGGATCTCATTTCTTACCTAGCCTTAATCACTGAATGAATTGGTGTTGCCTCAGTCAAACTCAGACCTGTTAAAAGACCTTAGCTGAAAAAGGCCGAGGTCTCCTACTGCATCCAGGGTCATCTCCTGTCATTCTGATCTGTATACTGCTACTGGACCCAGATGACAGTAGGGGGGAAAGTAAGGCAGGTGATTTGGCACAACCTTCCCTTGCATAAGATTCTCCATCTTCCAATTCTCTGTATTTTCACTGGTTATCGCCATCTCCCACTTAATGCTAGTTGTTTGCATGTTGTCTCCCTCATTAGCATGTAAGCTCCACAAGATCAGGAACTGTTTTTGCTTTTCTTTGTATCTCTGACACTTTGCATATTGCCTGGCACATACTGAATGTGACGACCGAGTTAGCACCCTGGATATCTTAGAATCATCCAGAATCAGGATAAGCAAAAGTCCTTGGTCTTTATTCTTGGTCTTTAGGGGTAGAAGTGAAAGGAATGGACACTGGATATCTGTGACCTTCCTTTTCCTCCTCTACCACCAAAGTGAGTCTGGCTTATTTTACTTCACCCCCCTAATCCTTCCCACAATTCTCTGTATACACCAAATGATTGAACCAGCACAGAATAGTGGGAAGGGCCATTTTCCAAGCATATGCTAATAGAGTATTATCCAATCGGTAATTAGCCTTAAGTCTCAGTTGTTCCACCTCAGTGCATCAACTCAGAGTTTCAGCCCTCTACAACTGAACATTTAATAAATGCTTGCTGACTAACTGTTTGTAATCTTTAACTGAGCTACATTAAATCTTTCCTTCCCAGTCTTCCTTAAATCAGGGATTCTTAACCTGGAGGTCCATGAACCTGTTTTTAATATTTTTAAAACTATTTCAATATGATTGGTTTTCTTTATAATCATATATTTATTTTATTCTCTTAAAAACATTATTCTAAGAAAGGGTCCATAGGCTTCACCAAAGGGATCTATCACACATACACACCCACAGAGCAAGAGAGACAGACACACACACACACACACACACACACACACACACACACACAAAGACAGAGACAGAGACAACAGAGCATAAACTATTCTGGATAGAGAGAAATCTTCAGGCATTAGTGGAATATTAATATCCAACTTAAGGTGCAATTTTATTTTCATCAAGCAAATTTGAGTCTAGTCTTTGGGACCCCAAACTTCCTAGTTACTGCTCTTTCAACCAGGCAATGTAAATATTTCCTTGGCCTGGACACAAAGGAAAACTTTCAAGTGACATCCTGCATATTCTGGAATAATGATAGAGATAAATGACTTCTAGGAAGCTTTTAGAAGCCAAGGAGTCAACTAGGCTCTTATGGGAAGAAGGGAATAAGAAATCCCACAGCTTTTGAAGTAGGCTATGCTCAGGCCTATATGAAGGGAGGAAATAAGATTAAGGGAGCAGCCAAGATTACATGGTGGAAGTTCTCAGGTTGTAGAACAGAAAGAAGTAAAAGCCACACTCTCTTCAACAATGAAATGAACCAAATCAGTTCCATTTGTTCCATAATGAATAGAACCAGCTACACCCAGCAAAAGAACTCTGGGAAATGAGTGTGAATCACTACATAGCATTCCCAATCCCTCTGTTTTTGTCTGCTTACATTTTTTATTTCCTTCTTAGGTTAATTTTACCTTATTTCTAAGTCAAATTTTTCTTGTGCAGCAAAATAACTGTAAGGCTATGTATACATATATTGTATTTAACTTATACTTTAACATATTTAACAAGTATTGGTCTACCTGCCATCTGGGGGAGGGGGTGGGGGGAAGGAAGGAAAAGTTGGAACAAAAGGTTTTGCAAGGGTCAATGCTGAAAAATTACCCATGCATATATCTTGTAAATAAAAAGCTTTAATTAAAAAAAAATGATATAAAAACCACAGAGAGTTAAGGGATGCTGATGGACAGGAGCCCTGCTTCTATGTAAGCAGCTAATGATTTTTGTTTCATGCATAATTGAAGACTTTGTACTGATGATGTGTTATCTTGTAGTCTCCTGGAAACAGACAGCTGCCTAGTGGAGGAGGGGACTAGATGTGATGGTTCTGCACTGTATATTCATGAAAGCATCATCTAGATTCAAATCTGTATATGTATGAGTGAAGTATACTCATTCATTTATATTTCCTTTACTGGTACTATAGATTGTTTGTGCCAATCAAATACCCAGGCTTAGGAAACTTCCTGGATAGTTTTCTATTCAGTCATTTACCTTGGCCTGTTCCTGCCCTTCTTCAGGTAATTTATGAATCTCTAATGCTAAAGACTTCTCAGGTTTGGGGAGATTTCTCATATGCCCCTCCTTTCATTTTATCTGCCTAACTCCTGTTTAAGGCACAGTTTGAACACCATCTTCTATAGGGGAATCTTCTTCCATTTCTTTTTTTTTTTTCTTCCATTTATTTCTCCAGCTCATAGGGAGCTCTCCTTCTGTGCTCTAAGGTAAAAGTGGACAGCAGACTAACACTTCAGGTTGCAGAATGTAATTAAAATGTTTAAGAAATATTTAATAAAATCAATACAAATATAATAAAATATTATATTTTAAACTAAATTAGATTATATTTTAAAACTAAATCAATATTAATCAATTAATCAATGCCTGCAAAGATCCTTATCCATGGATTAGTGGTTCCCATTTCTGTTTGAATTGGACTTTGCTAATCTAAGGCACTTGCTGCCTTAATCACCTCTGTGGCTGTAGTTGTACTCAAGCAGGAAGAATTAGCACCTTGTCTCTTTGATCAGAATGTAAAACTCTTTCAAATATTTATTGAGTATCTACTGATTATAAAACACTATAAATACAAGGACAAATCAAACTGTTCCTAATTTTAAGGAAGTGATAGTAGACACATAATGCCTATTGATTAATTTTACTAAGTGGCTACAACACATCATCATTATCATCATCAGTGCATAGATAGTGCTTTAAGATTTGTAAAGCACTTTACATATGTTTTGATCCTAACTACCTATGATATGGATATTATTATTACTCCATTTTTACAGACATGAAAACTGAAGCTAAGAATTTAAGTGACTTTCCCAGGGTCACATATCTAGAATTTGAGGAAGGATTTGAACTGTGTTCTCTCTGACTTTAGTCAAGCACTCTACTCACTGCACCATGTAGCTGCCTACAAGTATACAGATAGGAAAATGCAAAGAAGTATAAGGAAGGAGCAGCTGGGTGATACAGTGGATAGAGTCAGGGTCTGAAGTCAGGAAGACCCATCTTCTGAGTTCAAATCTGGCCACAGACACTTACTAGCTATGTGATCCTGGGAAAGTTACTTAACTCTGCTTGCCTCAGTTTCCTAATCTGTAAAGTAAACTGGAAAAGGAAGTGGCAAACCACTCCTATATATTTGCCAAGAAAACGTCAAATGGAGTCATGAAGAATTGGACATGACTGAAATGACTAAACAAAAACAATTAGGAAGAGAAATAAATCAGCTGGAAGGAAGTCAAGAAGGACCTCATATAGAAGTTACTTCCTGAGCTGAGCTTTAAAGGGATCAAGATGTTCTGAGATGGTGAGGAAGGCATGGAGATATGATGCCATGTTCGAGAAACAATAAGGCTTCCATTTGACCAGACAGTTAGATTAGGGACCATATCTTATGCTTTTGTATCTCAGCATCTAGGATAGGATTCTGTTCATGTTAGCTGAGCAAATACTTGTTGAGCTAAGTTAGAACAGATTATTGAAGTAGATGAATGTGCTCAGGGAGCTGAGCTGTCTTCCCCAAAGCTACTCACTTCATGATGCGCTTGGCCCCAGGGCACTGTAGATCATAGGACAGTGTGTAGTTGCCATATAGTGTTGCTTTCACGTTCAGGCAGCCAATGAAGTCATCTGGCCTTGCTTTGTATAAGTCAAAAGTCACAGAAGCCACATCCATCCTCTTAAGGGGTTTTGGAGAGAGGGAGAGCTGGTATCCAGGCCCCTAAAATGAGCATTACAGGTCATGAGAAATAGGCTGATTAGTTAAGATATGGATAAGAGTGGTTAGCAGATAGCTTCTGCCACCACTAGAGCTTCATCTTCTCTTTCCCTTGGTGAGAAATAACTCATTTAGATTCCTATTCTATTCTGATTAGTAGTAATCAATTTGACAGAATCATATCAAGTTTGTTCTGTATATAAGGCCCCAGAGCTGTGAACTGCAGATTCACTTGCTTAATCATAGGAAGTTAATGTCCACCCTTGTTTTGCCTAGTCATAGTAATTAAGCTCTGCATAGAAGAAGAGACAACTACCTTAAAAGTCCCCAAAATATTTTTGTACTTCCATATCAATCTCTTGTCCATTAGGAGCAGGTGACCATCTTATGACCAGTGAATCTGATAGCTTTTACCATTTCCTCCTGCCAACTTAAGGGGAAGCCTGATCATTTTTATTTATTTATTTTTTGGGGGCTGAGGCAATTGGGGTTAAGTGACTTGCCCAGGGTCACACAACTAGGAAGTGTTAAGTGTTGGAGGCCAGATTTGAACTTAAGTCCTCCTGACTTTAGGGCAAGTGCTCAATCCACTGTACCACCTAGCTGCCCTGAAGCCTGTTCATTTTATGAGCAGATATTTTTTACTTCATCCAACTTGTGACCCTGATGATACATTCTTTTGCTTATTTTAGCTTAAGTATCATATGTCAATTGATATAATTATTCTATATTTAATATAGTTGTTCTTGAATGACTAGATATCTAGCTCCACAAAAATAGGTTTCTGAAAGAAGGAGCACCTCAGATTGTGAGGAAGATCTGTGGTCCATTTCATTAGAGAGAACCATGGACCCTTTAATAAACTGCCATTAGCTCAGAGCTCTGTCTCAGTCTTATATTGTAGGTGGGATAATTTTAATCCCCTTGTATCCTCTTGACTTGGTTTACCTGGTTGGATGTTGGTTGCCATTTCTGCCCCTTCTCTAGGATCATGAAAACTGAGCCTTCATTTAATGTCTGGAAATATTCCTCTGTTTCTATGATAGTACCATCTTCTTCCAGAACCAGAGAGAAGGTATCTACCACTGACAGAGCTTCTTGTACCTAGGGAAAGAAAGGCATAATTTGTGATGATTGGACCTTTTTTCTCTTTTCCACTCCTGCTTCCCTTCCCATCCTCAATAGAAGTCAAGATATCAACTAGTCTGAAATTCAGTTCAATATAAGAGCCAAGTACTAGGAGTAGAAAGATGAAAAGTAGCAGGCCCTAAATTGTCTCTAAGACTTTTCTCTCAGCTCTAAAGTTTTCCATCACCTAGGTGCCAAAGTGGATAGAGCCCTGGGCCTAGAGCCAAGAAGATGAGAATTCAAATTCAGTCTCAGACATTTACTAGCTATGTAACTATGAGCAAACCAATTAACCACAGTTTACCTTCACTTTCTCATTTGTAAAATGTGCACCAACTGCTCAAGATTGTTGTGAGAATCAAATGAGGTAATATTTGTAAAGCACTTAGTTTCACAGAAAATAGGTATTAAATAAATGTTAACTGGTATTACCATCTATAAACTATATAATTAGATATCCACAAAAAGCAAAACAAACAGCTGACTACAGACTGTTATGAGACATGAAACTACTATATCATAGAAAAAGTATTGAAATGAGTATATCATAGAAAACAGTATTGCCCATAACATTGCTCGCTAACACTTCAAAGAATCATGCTTAAAATTCCTTCCCTGCTCAAGGCAGTATTTTAGAATGTTTGAAATTCCACCTATGAGTGAAATGAGCAGAACTAGGAGATCATTATACACTTCAACAATGATACTGTATAAGGATGTATTCTGATGGAAGTGGATATCTTCAACATAGAGAAGAGCTAATCCAATTCCAATTGATCAATGATGGACAGAATCAGCTACCCCCAGAAAAGGAACACTGGGAAATGAACATTTTTTTTTCTTCCCAGATTATTTTTTACCTTCCCAAATACAATTCTTCCTTTGCAATAACAACAACAACAACAAAATTTGGTTCTGCACATATATATTGTATCAAACATATACTATAAGATATTTAATATGTATGGGAATGCCTGCCATCTAGGGGAGGGGGTGGAGGGAAGGAGGGGAAAAATTTGGAATAGAAGGGAGTACAAGGGATAATGGTGTAAAAAAAAATTACCTATGCATATGTACTGTCAAAGAAAATGTTATAATTATAAAATTAATTAAAAAAAAAAGAAATTCCACCTAGCTTTTAAGACAATTTCTAGCCAAGATAGGACTTCTTAACCTTAACAATATTAAATAGTATATATTTTCCATGTCTTATCATGCTATCTTTAAAGAAAAACACAAATGAATTAAGTTTATAAAAATCTTGCTTATTGATATTTTGCTAAATTAACTCATATATGTTTAGTGGCTTCCAAAAAGGGAGTCAAATACGGAGAACAGTGTCTGCCTTTTAGTCTCCTGGATTTCCCCCCATCTCCTCCTTATAGTACATTCTTGTATCATTTTAATTTTAGTCTAATGCAAAAATTTGGCGTGTCCATAGGTAGGCGTTAAGTTGACATGATAGTCATTTCACATAATAAGGTCTTAAATAGTTCTGACTGCTATGTATTTGCATTAGAGAGATAACCAGCCCCTTAAAGGGAGAAAAAGGAATAGAGCATGTTAATGGCAGAAATGGGATGGATCCAAGATAGATTTCTCAACTGTTACTATCTATCTTCATTTTAACACATCTGGCCACTTGTGGTTTAAGTAGTTGAACAAAGTTACCAGATTCAATAATATAGACAAAGTTTCTTTTAGTAGGAAGTGAATCATTATCTGAATTCTATTTCTGCACCTTTACAATGTTGCCAGTATTTGCTTAAGGTTGGGGTGGGGTGGGGAATGTGCTTGGTCCTCGGAGACAACTCTTAAATTAACCAGGACGGCAATTTTGAAAAACACAAGACAGATAGAAAGTAGCACAGAAAGAAACAAATCTACTTTTCCTTCTTTTCCTAGAACTCACACTGACTTTGCAAAGGACATTTAGGAGAGTTGCTCAGGAAAAAATGAAATTCAGGACCTACAATCTGACTGTCTTCATCTCACTATGGACAATTGTCCATAACTTTTCTAGAGGCAGCTAGGTGATGCAGTGAATAGAGAACCTGGATCTTAAGTCAAGACGTAAACTAGCTGTGCGACTCTGAGGAATACCTGTAGATTGCCTCAGTTTCTTCATCTGTAAACTGAAGATAATAATAATACTTATGAATAAACTAAATGAGAATTTATAAAGCACTTTGCAAACCTTAAAGTGTTATATAAATTGATATTGCCATCCCTATTATTTTGTTTTATTTTTGCTGAGGCAATTGGGATTGAATGATTTGCCCAGGGTCACACAGCTAGAAAGTGTTCCTGTTACGATTTAAGATACATCACAAGCTTCTGCCTTTCTAAGCAGAGTATATGACATAGGCTGTAAACTGGTCTTATTATGTAATAATTCAGGTTCTTTTGTCCTATACCAACAGTTTCAAACATGACTTCTTAAAAAAAAATTCTTAAAGGATATGACAGAAGAAAAGCAGTCCGTCATCACTGACTGATGACTGTGTCACATAGATACCAGTTTGTGACAAACTAGTTATCTTGTTATAGAGGCTTCTGGAGTCCAAAAGATATTATTGCCTCTAGCCCCATGCTAACAGTGATTGTCACTCAGTCTTTCAGATCCTCAGTAACTCTCAAGTTTGCTTTGGTATGAATCTTTGGTATTGCCTAAACAAAAACAGAGTTTGCTAGAATCACATTAAGGTGATGCTTGAAGGGTCCAAGTGAAGCTCAGGAAGAGGAAAAGAAAAGGGAGATGGGGAGAATTCTCCTTAAGGCAACAGATCAAACAGTGACAAATTAGAAGACCTCCAGACTTGCTGAGGTCTTGTGCTTTTTTGGTAGTCTAGAAGAGGCTTTAAAGGAGTTTAACTCTAGATTGACTTTACTAATTTTGGTTGCTGAAGCAGGGGAAGGAGGTAGATAATTATTTTCCCTTGTCTTCTCCATTTGAAAGGAAGGCAAGAAGCACAATTATTGACCTTATTAATTTTATTTTTAATTACATCTAAATTTTATAGAATGAGGATGAAAGAGGGTATGCAAGAATTCTCTGGAGAAAAAAGGGAAAAAAGGAATAATGTGGCATTTGTCATTTCTTCTTTAAAGCTAAGAGGCAATGTAATGTATTTGGTTTTGGTTTTGGAGTTAGCAATTGGGTTCAAATCTTCCCTTGACTTAGAATCATAGACCTAAAGCAGCAAGGGACCTTAGAATATCTAATCCAACTTCAGCAACCGAGGTTATAAGGTTTATTTAAGACCAGATGGGGTTCAAAAGTCACTTCAATTGGTCTTAGTTTTCTCCACTAGGAAGATGAGGGTCTTGGACTAGATGACCTCAAAAGCTTCTTTACACCTTTAAACTGACAATCCTTTTCTAATGGTCAGGCCTCTTCTTCCCAACCCTAGAGCTCTAGACTTTTACAGCAGGGATGTGGAAATGTCTAGCTCTCATGTCATATAAAGACCAAAAAATCATTTACCAAGCCAACTACAGTTGATGCTGAGTAGATAGCTAGGTACAATAACCTTCCACTGCTTGAGTTCTAGAAGTTGATAATTTTATAAAGCCCACAATTTATGTTAAAAGAATCCAAATGGTCTTTGTCAGAAAAAAGGGTTCCCTCTCCCTGATCTACAGAATGACTATTAAGTGGAAATTAAGCCAGTTGACATCTTTAGGGATGGAAAAGATCACAAAGATCCAAGAAGAGGAGGACCATGATACAATCAAGGTTTATACAAAGTATTCTTTGAGGTAATTAAAATATGCCTCCTCTTTAATCCCAGCCAGTTGGGCAGAAATTGTCTACTTGAGGATAAGGCTATAAAACTAGAAGAGAATTTGACTATAGTCCAATTTTTTCCAAATTTCACAGATGAAAACGTGCAAAGTACACAGAGCTTGAGCTACTTGCCTAGACTCACAACTGATGACCAGAACAAAATTGGGACCAGAACTTGTCCCTTGACTCCTAATCTAAATTATTCTTAATATTTATTCCATATAATATTTTTTTCACCACCAGAAAACTAGACTAAGATAATTTGTTCATGGGGTCTACAATTAATACGGAATTATTCCAAGGACAAGTAATTTATATAGTGTTTGGAACAGGGCCAGATTATTAGATGAAAATATTGACAAATTTCAGAAAGTTGCCCAACCTAACTAGCCTTTTAAGGGACAAATTAAGATTTCTTCACATAAGATTTAAATTTGTTTTTAATTTTTGATAACTATTTCAATATACTTGATTTTCTTTTTAATCATGTATTTATGTATTTAAGAAAATTATTCTGAGGAATCCATAGGTTTAACTAGATTGCCATAGAGATCTACCACTTGCAAAAAGTTAAAAAATTCTGGTCAAAAAGGGAATTCTCCAGTCTCCTCCTCGTACCTAACTTTGACCAGAGGGCTCTCTTCCTGTAGTCATGGAGGGGACTTACCCTTTTATCAGCAATAGTATGCCTAAAAAAAACTTACAATGGAATAGTAAAGTCAGAAGACTTGAGTTCTCAATTTCATCTCTGTCACTAGTTCAATTCTAACATTTAAGCAGCATTTTTGTTCAAGGCAGTGTGGCTAATAAAGACAAGAACAGTCTAAGATTTATCACTTGGTGCAAGAAAAAATGCATATGACTGAAATGGGGGGGAAAAAAGAAAAAAATTCAACCCTGAAATTATTTGATTAAGCCTAGTTGTAGAGAAGAGCTGAAAAAATGCACTTCTCTTCCTTGGAAGCTGGAGGAGGGAGGAGTATTATGTGTATTGAATACTGTGCATATTGTGAAATACCTAATATGCTTATTAGTTTTGCCAAATTGCTGCTTTCCCTTTCTTTTCTAATCTTTTTTTCTGTATATATTATTTCTTAAAATAATAACTTTTTATTTTCAAAACAAATCAATCCCCACAATCCTCTCTCTGGTGCAGATGGCTCTTTCTGTCACAAGTCTATTGGAATTGACCTGAATCACCTCATGGTTGAAAAGAGCCATGTCCATCAGAGTTGATCATTTTATAATCTTTTTGTTACTGTGTACAACAATCTCCTAATTCTAGTCACTCTTCTCTAATCTCTAATCTCTCTTACAAGGGAGAAGATGCTCATAAAGAAAAATAAATAGAGAATATTCAACATACAAGGAAAATTGAGAAGAGAAAGTATCCCAGAAGCATAAGATAAGAAGGCCTGACAAAGTATACATTAATTCAAACACATCTCTTCCATTCTATGAGGCTCACTTTTTTTTTTAATCTGAGAAATAGAGATTGCTTTAAAATTAATCTTCCCAAGGTTCCTTCCTATTCTGAAACAGATTAGTTTGTGGTGGTTTGGGTTTCAAGTAGGTGTGGGTCACTCTTGCCTTGTGTATAGAGATGTACTCATGACTAGAACCTAGAAAGTCAGTCTGAGACAATATTCTAAAAGCATAAATGAATTAATTGAAACTATAGATAATTCTATCTGACATGGTTTCTCACCTTGTGGCTAAGGTCTAAGAGACTATCAGCCATAATCCCCTTCCGAATACTCCGACTGGCATTGGTGACACGATAGGGACGGGGTTTGGTCATGGAACTGGTTTCAGCCAACAGTTGCTGGGTCATCATAGAGGTATTTGTTGCTACCCAACTGGAAAGCCAGATAAAACAGTAAAGATGAGTTCTCTCTATAATTGCTTCCTTCTCCAACCTTTTATCCACCTTTCCCCTCCTCCCAGCCAAATAACATTTCCTTCCTTTGAAGTCTATTTCAGATTTATTTCAGGAAAACTTCCATAGTAAACTTCATCTTGCTTGAATTAGAACATAAATAAGGTACCAGAGGACCATGTGCCTTCTTGTGGTCATATATGTTAGGAATTGATTTGGCAAGGTGAATAGGTACAAGCCTTACCTGGAAAGAGATTTTGGAGAAAGAAGGCTGAGAGACTTCATTGCATATTCCATCCTGGTCAGCTGTTCTGGTTGAGACCTATAAAGAAAACAAGGATCATTCATTTCAGGTAAAACTTCTCTTCCTCACAACCTCTCCCCAGCAAAGGAAGCTCTAGGATTCATTTTTTAAATGGCACTATAGCAACAAAACCATGAGAAACAATCTACTACCATCATGACCCCTCTTCTACCTCCCTCCCCTAGCCTGACATTCCTACAACTGGGCTCATTGCTTAGCTACTTTACTAGCAGCAGCTAATTCCAAGTTAGAAAATAAAATTTCCTAATTTAGACATCTGGTTCTATAGTCCCACTCACCCACCCCAGATCCTAAGCCTGTTCTTGGTTTAGTCCTCCCTCAGTAGGGGTCTTTAATTCTAGTCCATTTCTGACCATCACTCCCTCAGACACTTACTCCATGTCTGCTGTCCCTCTGCTATGTTCAAACTGCCAAGGAAACCTGGGATTGGAGCTAAAGAGACCCAAGATAACTGAACTCTGTTCCATGGAGCAGAGTCCACAGCCAACTAAGCACTTACATAAGAGCTTGGGAATCCTTCACTGAAGTGAGGAAGGTCGATTTCCCCAGACTTTTCACCTATCTGGCTACCAGACAATACTATGTTCAAGAAGATTACTGCAATCACATTTGTTTTGATTTTCTACTGATTGAATATATCTTCACCCCAAATTGCCCTCTAGCCAATGCTAGGAAAACATCCAGGACTTCTACTAATACCTAGCAAACTTAAGTTCTGAACAGCACTAGATCAGCCTTTTTCTAACTCTCCCTAACCCAGCATCACTCACATATCCTAGGAATTGTTTTCCACCTTAACAAGACATCCTTCAGACAACCAGCTCCAACACTGAGGGGCCCATTCATCCCCTTAACATCAACAAGAACCTCCCCAACTTTCCATCTTTACAACAGCTCCCACAAAAACACCTTCCTTCCAACCCTCCCCATTTAGAAGCAGTTTCTCTTATTCTCATGCCTCACAAAAACTGTGTGTAGGGCATCACTTGCTTGTGTCTTGACCCAATTGCTAACTAGAAGCAGTCTTACTTCAATTCCCTTTCCCCCCCCTTCTCTCCAATTTATTTCTGGTTCACAGTAGAGCCCTTTCTCCTATATTATCATCTCCAGTCAGAGGAAAGATATGAAAGGAATCATGGCTTGAGCTACCCCTCATATCTTGTGATCTCTTCTTGTCCTTCCTCTGAAAAATAGATCTCCTTTGTGGAAGGAAAGCATGGCAAGTATGATGAGTTAGAGAGAAGGGAAGAGTTCAGGTCAAAATTGAGATCCTAGCTTCTTGCTTTTTCCTCCAAAGATCTAAGAAGCTTGTTGGGCTTTTGCAGGAACTAACTCCAGGGCATCGAGTTGGGCATTCATTCATTAGGTATTTATTGTGCATCTGTTATGGTAACACCAAAGGGTTAGACAGACAGGGGATATTAAGGTATATGTCTCATGTACACAAATGACAGCAGTAAAAGGAAATAGCTGATAAGTGCCATATGGGTGCTATTAAAAAAAAAAAAAAGCAGCCTCAATTCATATATTGCTTCTGTTTTCTCTAGCAAGGAGAAGGATTTGGAGATTAGAAAGGATAGAACAGAATTGGCTAATAGAGAGTTCAAGCCTGTGATAGAGAGGTAATAAGAGAATATCTACCTGCCCAAATAATTCAAGATTCAACATATCAGGCTTAAATGAACTAGATCCCAGATGCAAAAATAAATAAATAAATATCTAAAAAAAACTTTGTTTATATTATCTGAAAGATTCAATTTCTAACCAGCTGTGACTGTGTGTTGGAGAGGAAGGGGTGGGGATAGTTCAAAAGATTAGGAAAAAAAAATATCCCAGTTTTCAGTAAAGTCTTCAAATCATAAACCAGATATTCTTAGCAAAAGTCTAGGATAGATTACTGAAGGGATATAAGAAAGTTTAATTTTTATTTCAATATTTAAAAAAAAGTCATATGGAACTAATCTTATCTGACAGATATTTGACTGGTAGATAAAAGTGATACTTCATTAAGAGTTTATTGGATTTTTGGATCTCATTTGATAAAGTCTCTGATATGCTGTCCTTCAGACAAAATAGAGAGTTCTTTGAGGTAGACAACACGGAACAGTTAGGAGAATTCAGAACTGGTTGGGTGACCTTATCCAAAGAGTAATTATTAACAGTTTCATGTCAGTTTGGAGGGAGTTTTCTAGTGAAATGTTCTTTGGATCTGTACTGTTTTAATCTTTTTTATCAATGACTGGGATGAAGTCATAGATGACATACTTGTCAAAATATACAGATGACTCAAAGGTGGGCGGGGGAGCTAACATGCTTCATGTTAGGATCTAAAAATATCTCAACAATCTAAAACATTAGTTCAACTTCCATAAGATGAAATTTAATAGGAGAAAATGTAAATATCTTCATATAAATTAAAAACTTAATTTCACAAATAAAAATAAGAAAAGTATGGCTAGCTTATAGTTCTTGTGAAAAATATCTGAGGATTTTTTTAAAAAGTATAAAGAAAATAGGAAAGCTCCTGATCTAATGAGACAAATAAAAACCAGAAGCAATTGAAAATATTATCTCAGAATTTGATAAAAAAATCATCAACTAGAATTTTTTGCAAGTTCATTTTTACTACACATTGCTTTATGAATCATGTTGGGAGAGAAAAATTAGAGCAAAAGAAAAACAATGGGAGAGATTAAAAAACAGAAAGAAAGAAAAAAAAAAGGATGTGTTGATTTACATTGTCTCCTTAGATCTTTTTCTGGATGCAGATGGCATTTTCTGTCCAAAATCTATTGGGATTGCTTTGAATCACTGAAACATTAAGAAGAACCAAGCCTTTTATAGTTGATTATCACACATTCTTAGTATTATTGCGTGCAGTGTATTCCTGGTTCTGCTCATTTTGTTCAGCAACAGTTCATGTAAATCTTTCTAGGTCTTTCTATAATCAGCTTGTTCATTTTTTATAGAACAATAATATTCCATTACCTTCATGTATTACAGCTTGCTCAGCCTTTCCCCAACTGATGAGCATCTACTCCTTTTCATGAATATAAATTACTGGGGAAAGGACTTCCTATTTGATATTAACTGCTGGGAAAACTGAAAAGTTATTTGGCAGAAATTAAATTTAAATCAGTAGATTACACTATATGTTACACTAACCTCTAAAGAGATACTTGACCAAAATATAAAACATTACAGTATAAGAAAGAAAGAAAGAAAAAGGCGTCTGTCATAATTCTGACTGGAGGAAAAAAATTTTAATGTTTTTTTTAGTAAATTTTGTTGATATATTTTGATTTTAAGTTATTAAAATTTCTCTCAATATTCCTTCTCTTCCCTTTTATCATAAGGGCATAACAATATAACAAGAATATTTTTTAAAAGAAAGAAGAGGGAAACCCCTAGCAAAACCAAAAAAAAAAAAAAAAAAAAAAAAAAAAAAGGAAAATTCTGAAAATACATTCAGTGTTCCACACTTTGGGGCTTCCTGTATGTGCAAAGCAATGAGATGACAGCTTCTTTTTATATTTCTTTGGAGCTACTCTTTTTCTTTCTAATATTTGAACATTCAGTTTTTATTATTTTTTGATAGGTTTTCTTTACCTTTATTTTCTATGTAATCATTGTGTATATGGTTTTCTTTGTTCTATTTGTTTTCCATCAATTCACCTGACTCTTTTCATGCTCCTTGGTAGTCATCTTCATTATTTTGTTACACCACAGTGATATTCCATTACACTAAAGTACTACAATTCATTTAATCATTCCATTGTCTGTAGATATTTATTTTGTTTTCAGTTCTTTGCTAATATAAAAAAATATTTTGGTATACGTGGGAATTTTCTCTTTGGGTCATATGCTAGGTAGTAAGAATCTCTAAGTCAAAAGATATGGATATTATAGGCACTTTATTCGAATAATTAAAATTGCTTTGCAAAGTCATTATACCGATTTACAACTCCACCAACAATGCACTAATGTGCCTATCTTCCTAGGCATTTATGGTTTCCCCCTAACATTTTATATCTATCTTTTGTTATCTGAACCAATTTATTGGCTGTGAATTAAACTTTAGGGTTGTTATATTTGTATTTATTTTATTAATAGTTATTTGGATCATTCTTTCATATGGCTGCTAATAGTTTCTAATTTCTCTTTTGAGAGTTGTTTGTTCATAATCTTTGATCACTTATGTATTAAGAAATGACTTACACACATAAACACACATACACGTTAGTTAGCTGTCTGTGTATTTTAGATACTAAACCCTTATCAGAGAAATTTGAAACAAAGTTTTTTTCCATCTGATCACCTCCTTTCTTTTCCTAGATGCATTAATTTTGCTTGAACAACTTTTGTTTTCATTTGTTGTAAAAAAGATTACCTATTTTATTTTTGTAATTGCTTCTATCCCTTGTTTGGCTAGCAAAATAGTTCCTAACCATAGTTGTGAAAGAGATATACCCTGCTTCTTTGCTACTTTTTAAATGTTAGGTTCTTTAATATTAAAATCACGAATTCATTTTGAATTTTGTAAAATATATTATAAGGTTATGGTCTAAGCCTAGTTTCTGCCAGGCTGTTTTCCAGTTTTCCCAGCAATTTTTAATCAAATAAGTAATCCTTTTTCCAAGTAATTTCTAGTTTTTCCTTATTTAGTCTATTACATTGATCTGCCTCTATATATTTTAACCAATGCTAAATGCTATTAATGGTTACAGCTTTATAATATAGTTGAAGTCTAGAAGTACTGTTTCCCCTTCATACCCATTTAAAATTTATTTCTCTTAATATGCTTGATCTTTTGTTTCTCCAAGTGAATTGTGCCATTTTTCTTTTTGTTGTTGAGTTCTATAAGGATAGTTTATCAGTAAGTTAATTTAGGCAATATTATTATTTTTATCACATTTGCAGAGAATTCCAGCTATTTAAGTTATTCCTTATTTCTTTTTTTTATTAAAGTTTTTTATTTTCAAAACAAATGGACAGAATTTTTCAACACTGACTCTTGCATAGCCTAGGGTTCCAAATTTTCCCCTCCTTTCCCCCACGTCCCCTCCAGGCAGTAAGCGATCCAATATAATGTTATACATGTTAAAATATATGTTAAATCCAATATATGTAAACATATTTATACAATTATCTTGCTGCTTAAGAAAAATCAGATCAAAAAGTAAAGAAAATGAGTAAGAAAACAAAATCCAAGTGAACAACATCAAAAAGAGTGAGAATGTTATGTTGCAATCCACACTCAGTTCCCACAGTCCTCTTTCTGGGTGTAGATGGCTCTCTTCATCACAAAATCATTGAAAGTGGCCTTAATCATCTCATTGTTGGAAAGAGAAACATCCATCAGAATTGATCATCATATAATGTTGCTGTTGCCATGTACAATGATTTCCTGGTGTTCTTTATTTCTTTAAGGAACATGTTGTAATTAAATCTATACAAATATACAAAAATCTATACAAATGCTTTGATAGATTTATTTCCCCAAATAGTTTGTGTAGTTTTTAGTAATTTTGAATGAAGAGTATGATTTCTTTAAAAACAACGATAAAGATAACCACAAAAGACAAAATCAATATCCTTATTACCTACAATGAAAATGCTTCAGCATTGGGGGGGGGAGGGGGGAACAAAACAACAACAACCAATGCAGTTAAAATGAGAAGCAAAAAAAATCAAGTTTGGGGTGAGGATGGGAAAAACTTTGCATTAAATATCAATTATAAAAGGCTACCATAAAAAAATTTAAAGAATTTATATAAATATTTTTACACATGTAATCTCAGTCCCAGAGCCCACTGACATGGGATTATCTCCTTATTAGTGGAAAGCAATGTCTCGTGACTGTGTGAAGGGTAGGGCAGAGTTGACAAGAGAAGAGGGCCATCTCTTAAGTCTCTTGGGCCTTGTCAGTTTTTTTCAATACCTGGGTTTCCAGCACTTATCACTTCCAGCTTTGGGGAAAAAAGATGCATGACGGCCCCATTTCAAATTGACAAAAGGAAGTGATTCTAGGATAAAGCTGATAAAAGAGGAGCTAAGATTTCTCATCCTGTCCCTATTCTGAGATTATTTCACTAGAGATTTTGAGGGAACTTCCCCTTTGGTGAGGTATAAAAGTTTCTTTTGGTTGAATTACATTACCTTACAGAAGAGTTCCTTTGCTTTGTATTGTCTATATTTGTCATCCTCCTGTATGTAATTTCTCTGATTTTTTTCTATTGACTTAGTAAAATGTATTTCATTGCTAATGCCTTTTTTATTTTTTTATTTTTATTCATTATTATTATTATTATTATTATTATTATTATTTTGCTGAGGCAATTGGGATTAAGTGATTTGCCAGGGTCACACAACTAGGAAGTGTTAAGTGTCACATTTGAACTCAAGTCCTCCTGTCTTCAGGGCTGGTGCTCTATCCACTGCACCAACTAGCTGTTCCCATTGCTAATTTCTATGTGAATTTATTATGCAACTGGTTTTTGATGGCAAGGGATTCAGACTTTGGATACAAAACTTGTCATTGCCCTTCCTTATTAAGAAATTGTAATCAGAAGTTCAGCTTGAGCCTGAAAACCATATTCCCAAAACTAATAATATTTAAGAGAGCAGATCAGTATAATTTGAGCCTAGTATCCTCTCTCTCTGAGGAGTGCAGAGCAGAGTTGCCATGCTTCTGTCCCCAGGCCCTTGGCATCCCTACAACATAACATTCTCACTTCTTTTATTGTTGTTCACTTGCATTTTGTTTCTTACTCATTTTCATTCCTTTTTGACCTGACTGTTCTTATGCAGCCAGATAATTGCATAAATATGTTTACATATATTGGATTTAATATATATTTTAACATGTATAACATATATTGGATTGCTTGCCACCTAAGGGAAGGGGTGGAGAGAAGGAGGGGAAAATATGAAACACAAGGCTATTCAAATGTCAATATTGAAAAATTATCTGTGCATATGTTTTGAAAATAAAAAGCTTTAAAAATAAATAAATAAAGCATCCCTAAGAGAAAGATAGAGAAAGAAGAGGCTAGAGATGTTTATTCTGCTTCCCTTTGAGATACACAACACCTGGATGCTACATGTAGGGGACAATTCCTGCTAAATACACATGCAATGTTTGCTATTTCCTTTGATTTCTTTTGGGATATTGGCCTAGTAGCAATATACCTGAATCAAAGGATATGTTATTCAGTTACTTTCTAGGCATGGTTAAATGTCGGAACCAATTTCACCCTCCACCCATAGTGCATTAGAATGCCTTTTCCCTACAACCCCTCCAACATCTTTCATTTCCTACACTGGAAAAACAAAAAACAAAACAAACAAACAAACAAACAAAAACCCCAAAAAACAAAACTTTGCTTTGATAAGTGGAATCTCAAAGTTGTTTTAATTTGCATTTCTTTAATTACTAGTGGATTAGTTTTTCCTCTCATGATAGCTTGAATTGCTTCTTTTAAAACTTCATAGTCCATAAGCTATTATAATTTATCTATTAGAGAATGACTCTTAATCTTATAAATTTGACTTAGTTCTTTTTATAGCTTGGAAATGAGATCTTTATCAGAAAAAACTTATTGCAAAGATTTTCTCCTAAGTTATTTGTTTCCCTTTTAGTTTTTACTACATTAGATTTGTTTGTACAAAATTGTTTAATTTTTATATAATAAAAATTGTGATCTTCTCTATAACTTATTGAATTATGAATTTTTCCCTTATCCATAAATTCAAATGGTAATTTCTTCATTACTCCTATTTTTTGTTTATGATATGATATTTTATATCTAATTAGGCCTGGGATCCATTTGGAGCTTATCTTGACATATTGTGTGAAGTATTGATCTAAACCTAATTGCTACTAGACTGCTGTTAAGTTTACCTAGCAGCTTTTTAGTAGATAGTAAGTCCTTCCCCCCAGTAACTAGGATATTTGTGTTTATTTAACAATATGCTGCTATAATTATTTTCTTCTGTATATAGATCCATGACAGACCTCTTTCTTTTTTAACCAGTACTAAATCATTTTTAATTATTACTGCTTTGCAGTACAGTTGGAAACCTGATACTGATAGATCTCCTTCTTTCTCACTTTTTTCACCATTGATTTTTTTTTTTTTTTACTTTTTCTTCTTCTATATGAATTTTATTTTATTTTTCTAACTATCTAAAATACTTTTAGGAGTTTGGTATAGCATGGATTAAGTAAGTTATAGATATTATGATCATTTTGTTATATTTATTTGACCTATGAACAATGAATCTCCAATTAATTAAGTCTGTTTTATTTCTATAAAGAGTGTTTAATAATTAAATTTATATAGTGTCAGGATGAATCTTGGTAGATATATTTCCAAGTATTTTATAGCTTCTATAGTTATTTTGAATGTTGTTTTTCTTTCTAATTTACCTAGTTAGGTTTGTTGGTTACATGTAAGAATGTTTATTATTTTGTGGATTTGTCTTACATTCTGTAACTTTGCAGAAGGGATTAATTACTTCAGTTACTAGTTTACTAAGGTTCTCCAGATAATTTTCTCTTTGTTTTTGCTTACTCACTCAATTTCTTTATCTTGCATTATCACTACAATTAGCTTTTCTAGTAATATGTTAAATATTATTGATGAGGTTGAGCACTAAGTGATGGAGTTCAGATAGCAATCCCTAGTTCAAAATATGAGACACATGGTGCAAGGGACATGTGAAGAATTCACAATTGCATTCTCTTTATCAAAAGATACCTTTATTTATGAGAAGTTATGGACAAAATGAAGAGGTAAAATAGACACCAGGACATTCAACTATTAATGTGGAAGCATATTTTAAAACCTTGGAAGTCTTTTCTAAAGTGCTTGGAAAATCCTATTGGAAAGATGGGTAATAGATGAAATACAAAAAACATTTTTCTTAGAGAAATGGATTGAGAATAATTATTTAGATATCTTCCACAATGAATAATTCTGTTTTGTTCTAATCATTGCTTACCCACCCACTTGTGAAAGGGAGGAGATTCTTTTGTTTGCTCTTGGAGTGGTCCAGAAGGTAATGACATAGTGGCTTAGTTCTCAACTATTCTTGACTTGTAAATCAAACAGTATTTTTACATATTGTAATTTTTTTTCTTTCAAGATTTCTATATTTTTAATATCTTTATTACTTATTTACTTAACATTCTCTTCATTTAAAATTTTTAGTTCCAAATTCTCTCTCCTTCCTACCTCCTCCCTAGCCCACTGAGAAGGCAAGAAACATGATATCAGTTATATATGTGAAATCATGCAAAAGATATTTTCATATGAATCATTTTTTATTAAAGCAAGGAAAAAGATAAAGTAAGAAAATAATACTACAATTTGCACTCAGAGTTTATCAGTTCTCTCCCTGGAGGTGTATAGCACTTATTATTATTATTTTTTAATCATGAGTCTTTTGGAATTTTTTTTGAATCATTGAATCGATCAGAGCAACCAAATCTTTCACAGTTGATCATTATCATAAGAGTGCTGTTCCTGTGTATGGTGATCTCCCTATTCTTCTTGATGTGATCTATGCTGTGGGGTTTGGCACCAAAAGTTGGGTTTCAGTCATGTGAAGAATTCACAATAGCCATTCTCTTTGGCAAAAGGCAGAAGAGAATAGGTTATAGGCAAAATGAAAGGATATAATAGACACCAGGAAGGTAAATATGAAATAGAGTGAGAGAGTATATGAAAGACAAGTGGAACTCACTATTACCCTGTAGAAAGGTAACACAAACCCCATGAGGTTGGGGCATGCCCTTATCTGGCAGACTAAATTCTTAAAGGGATGTAATACCCTAAGAGAGTTAGTTAGCTGTGAGGAGGAGTGGGGTTGAAAAGCATAGTGGAATTAGGGGAGATATCACATGGCATGGGAAGGGGAAAGGGAAAGACACTGCAAGACAGAGTGCTATGATGGGCTGACCCAAAGGATGGTTGCAACCATGGGATGGCAAACAAATAGATTTTATAGGGAAAATTTAACCTCAGCGACATGACTAGGATTTCTACAGAGGATGGATGTTTGACATAACTTGGATTACAGATGGGACCACCTTTTGCTTATTTGTTTAAGGGATTAATTTTTTAGTTCCTCTTGGTCCAAAACACCATTGAGGACCTTATCATTCTCACTTCACTTTATGTCAGTTAATGTATGTCTTGCTACATGTTCTGAGAAAACAAAACAAAACAAAACAAAATTTGTTATATGGGATTCCATCACAATCATACACCAAACCTCAACTGATAAACATCCCCTTGAATTCCAACTCTTTTCCACTATAAAAAGAACTGCTATACAGGTCTTTATGTGGTAGTAAAGAATTAGAAAATGAGTAGATACCCATCAGTTGAAGAATGGCTGAACAAGTTGTGGTATATGAAGGTAATGGAATATTATTGTTTTGTAAAAAATGATCAATAAGCTGATGTTAGAAAGGCCTGAAAAGTGATGCTGAAGGAAACAAACAGAATCAGGAATACATTGTACACAAAAACAGCAAGAATGCACAATGATCAATTACGAAAGACTTGGTTCTTCTGAGTGGTTCATTGATTCAAAGCAATCTCAATAGAACTTTGAACAGAAATTGCTATCTGCAGCCAAAAAAGGACTGAGACTGAATGTAAATCAAAACTTACTATATTCACTTATTTTTTTCTGTTTTTTTTTTTAATCTCTCCCATGGTTTTCCCCTTTTGTTTTTATTTTTCTCTCCCAACATGATTCATAAAGCAATATGTTTTTTTAAAAAGAGAGAACTGCTATAAATATTTTTGTATATATGGGTTCTTTTGCTTTTTCTTTAATCTTTTTTGGGATATAGATCTAGCAGTGGTATTGCTTAGTCAAAAGGAATGCATAATTTTATAGCCCTTTGAACATAGTTCCAATTGTTCCCCAGAAAGATTGGGCCTCTTCACTACTCCACTAGAAGTTCATTAATGAACAGTTTAACTTTATTGGGTACTTTGTAATTCTTTCATGTTTAAGTTTTTATGCTGCTCTTGAATTTTGTGTTTAAATGTCATATTTTCTACTCACCTCTGGTCTTTTCTTCAGGAATGTTTGAAAGTCATCTATTTCCTTGAATATCAATCTTCTTCCCTGAAAAATTACACTCAGTTTTTCTAGATATGTTATTCTTGGTTGTAATCCTAGCTCCTTTTTCTTCTGGAATACCATATTCTAAGCCCTTCACTTCGTTAGTGTGAAAGCCTCCAAATCATATGTAGTCCTGACGATGGCTCCACAGTATCTGAATTATTTCTTTCTGACTGCTTGCAATATTTTCTCTTTGACCTGGGAGCTCTGGATTTTGGCTATAATATTATGGAGAGTTTTCATTTTGGGATCTCTTTCAGGAAGTGATTGAAAGATTCTTTCAATTTCTATTTTGTTCTCTGTATATAACATGTCAGGGAAGTGTTCTTTGATAATTCCTTTGATTGTAATATCTAGGCTCTTTCTTTGATCATGAGTTTTAGGTAACAAATAATTCTCAAATTATCTCTTTTCAATCTATTTTCCAGGTCAATTGTTTTTCCATTGAGATATTTCACATTTTTTTTCATTGTTTTGACTTTATTTTTCTTGGTGTATCATGGATCTTGGTTTATCATGAGCAAGTTTTGTTATATTTTGCTAACTTTTAAGGAATTACTTTCTTCAATGAGCTTTTAAACTTCTCCATTTAGCCAATTCTACTTTTTTAAGTAGTTCTTCTTTTCAGTGAATTTTTGTACCTCTTTTACCAAGTTGTTAATTCTCTTTTCGCATTTTTTTGCCTCATTTTTATTTATTTCCCCCAATTTTTCCTCCACCACTTTTATCTCTTTCTTCAGTTCTTCCAGGAATTCTTGTTAGGTTTGTTTCCAATTAGTATTTTTCTTTGAGGCTTTTTCCCTCTAAGTTTATGTTCTGGTCATCCCTGTCACCATAGTAACTTTTTATATTCACATTTTTAAAAGTATTTTTCCTTTTAAAAAAATAACAAAGTTTTATTTATTTATTTATTTTGCTGAGGCAATTGGTTAAGTGACTTGCCTAGGGTTATACAGCTAGGAAATGTTAAGAGTCTGAGACCAGATTTGAACACAGGTCCTCTTTCAGGGCTGGTGCTCTATCCACTGTGCCACCTAGTTGCCCTGTTTTTTTTTTTTTTTCAAAATACATGCCAATATAGATTTCAACATTTACCCTTGCAAAACTTTGTGTTCCATACTTTTCTCCTTCCCTCCCCATCTCCTCTCTCACCTAGACAGCAATAATCCAATATAGGTTAAACATGAGCAATTCTTCTAGATATATTTCCAGGTCAATTTTTTATTTGCTTATTTTTTCTAGCGTTTTTCTGAACTTTGACTTTTATGTTAAAATTGGACTCTACTCACCTATGACTAGGGGAAGTGCTATCTCAAGCTATAGGCTTTTTCAAGCTGCTGTTTTCAGAACTTACTCTGGAGGTCTGAAAGTTTTTTTGGGTGCTTATAAGATGGTGTGTTATGGGTACTGCCCTCCTAATCTATGCTCAGAAAGGGCTCCTGGTTCCCCGCTGCCACTAGTGCTTCTATTTGCCTTAGAACATAATCAGGGTCCCTGCTCTCTTGTGACCATACTCCTCTGTACCCTAGAGCTGTGATTCAAAATTGTGTAAGGGCAATAGAGTTGTTAATTAGTACCCTAACTGTATTTAGTACCAATAAAAGGTCTCTTGTAATTTCTTTCTGGCAGTTGTATGAACCTATTTCTCTGTCTTTAGGCTAAGGGTTCCTCAAGCTGTTGCTAATTCAGATACTGTGGCTGGAGTTGCTGCCACAGAATGTTTGAATTCTAGACAGGCCTTCTCAGTGTCCCAAACACCTTAAGTTTTCTTAGGCTAGAAAATTGTCTCACCTTGACTTTTTCTTTGTTCTACCATTCCAAAATTTAATTTGAGGCATTATTTTAAAGTTGTTTGGAAGAAAATGTTAGGAGAGTTCAGCTAGGTGATTTCCCCTAATCTGTCATTTTCTATAAATGTTTTATTTTGAAACAGAAAGTTTATGTTAGAGATCTTGGAGGATTCTTGCCAAATTTAACATATTTCTAAGCTAGAAATGTTTTGGATAATGATTAAAGTAATGGTAATGGAATACTTGAGTCCTTTAAAAATACAGAGTGCAGTATTAATAATTTTTTTATCTTCAATACTAGCTATATGCCTCAATGATGACAATTCATATACTGAAAGTCAGTGAATTATTTGGACATTGCAGGTTTATCAGGAAGAGAATTGTTTCTTCAGTAGCTTCAAAGTATGATTGTTTCTAAACCACAGGGTGTGGTTGACAATGCATGGAAAAATGGGACTCACCAAAATGTCAGAGGGTTGCCAAAAAAAGCAATCCCAATTTGAATTTCTTTCTAGCAAGTTATGGATGTACTATTTGAGAATCTCATTTTTTGTATTCTTTCTGCATTGTTGTAGATGCATTTTTCACTGGGTAAAATATATACTCCAATGTATTTCGTGCAGTTAGTTCCTTGTACAGGAACAAAAACTAGAGGAAGGATAAGAGAAGCCAGAAAATAGAGATAAGAAGGGAAAGAAATCTAGGCATGGATGATAGCCAATGAAAATGGAATTGGGAAATGCAGTATCTTGCTTAAACAATAGCAAAGAGGCCAGATCTCTGAGTAGAAGAGTACATACATGAGGGAGGTGGGAGGGAAGAGCCAAAGGCAGATGGGCAACATATTGTGAAGAGTTTTGAATACCAAACTGACATATGAAGAGAACACCAAGGAAAAAGACTCGGATTGTCTGATAATTTACAAGAACTAAGGAGCAGTGGGGAGGTTTTGTTCCAAAAAAAAAGAAAAAAAAGGTGAGGATGTGACTATCCTGGGAAAGAAGGACAGCTTGGTCTTGTTTTGCTTGGACTAAGAAGCTAGAATTGGGAGCAGTGGGCAGAAATTTAAAGGGGCAGATTTATCTTGAGAAAAATTTAAGCCCTCTAAAATGCCTCAAGAAGTTATAGCTTTATATATAGTTTATATACATATATATTGTATATATAAGTTTATATATATAGTTAATATAAATAGCTTATAGTTATAGCTTTCTACCTCACTAGAGGTCTTCAAATAATATTTGTAAAATACTAAGTGTTTGGCACATAGTAGCTGCTTAAGAAACACTCTTCCTCTTTCCTTCTGATGTACTTAGAGTAATAATTCATAAGACATAAACTCCTTGTGGAGGTTATTTAGATAAAAGTTGGATTTGATCATCTCTGAAGTTCCTTTTAAATCTATGATTCTGCCATAGGAATCCATAAGATCATAAATTTGAGATAGTAGGTGGCCCTACATTATTTTATAGATGAAGAAATGAAGACTGAAAGGGATGCACTGCTGTGCTAGTAAATGGCAGAGGAAAGATTTGAACTCAGGCTTCTCTAACTCCCATGCCAGGGCTCTATCTACAGAACCACCTAAATAGCTTAGAAAGAGGAGAGAATTTGACAGGGGCAGAGACAACAAAGCTCCATCCTAAAAAATGCCTCCTGAGGAAGCAGGTGTCTTGATCCTAGACCCAGAATGTGATGCCCAGAGTCCTATCTACTGGGCTCAACCTTGGGATTCTTTTTTAATAATATCTCTCTCTCTCTCTCTCTCTCTCTCTCTCTCTCTCTCTCTCTCTCTCTCTCTCTCTCTCTCTCTCTCTCTCTCTCTCTCTCTCTCTCTTTTTAAAGTCAATCTTATGTGACTATTTTTCAAATCGCTGCACTTATCTACATAAAATTATGTAGTCTACAACTATATAAGCTATTGTCCCTCACAGTCTGCAATGTAAGAAGAATTATAGAGTTACATTCTTCTTATATTTGCACATGATTTGAAAGGCCCAGAATCTCTTAAAACTTAAGTATACAAATAAATACTGATTCTAACAAAGTGATCTCCTTGGGTTATTTATACTCAATAATCTCTTTAGTTCATACCCACAACCAGAGTTAAACCAGAGGACTTTAGATCTGACTTATGTCTAGATCTTCCCCCAAAATGGAAAACAAAACAAAACAAAACAAAACATAGATCTTTAGCTCTCACAAGGCAGCTAGGTGGTACAATGGATAGAGAACTAGGAGTGGAGTCAGGAAGCCCTAAGTTCAAATCCAGCCTCAGAAAGTTACTAGCTGACTTTAGACAAGTCATTTAACTTCTGCTTGCCTATTTCCTCAACTGTAAAATGGGGATAACAGTACCTACTTCACAGGTTTGTTCTGAGGATCAAATGAAATAATATTTGTAAAATACTAAGTATTTGCCATATAGTAGCTGCTTAATAAACACTCTTCCTCTTTCCTTCTGATGTACTTAGGGTAATAATCTGCAAGACATAAACCAAGTTTGTTTTTTATTTTACCTGAACAGAAAAACCTGAGAACTCCTAGCCTATGAACACTTAACATTATTCTTCTCCTCTGATGAGAATTTCACCAAAGACCTTTATATCCCATGATTCATGGTACTTGTAAAAGTGCAAGATAGATGGGAAGGTGAGCCAAGTGGATCTAAGTTGTTCTTCATATTGAATTATATGGATGTACCTAGAGTAAGGCAGTTTTACATTTTGTCAGCGTCCAATTTGCGTAAGGAATTTCACATCTTGCTTAAGAGACAGTAATGGAAACATGAGCTAACTCAATTCATTTGGGGCCATGCCATGATACATTGTCTCACAGTTTTAAAAGTTTGCAATCTCTACAAATTTCACTGGATGCCATGTTCCTTTGAATACAATATGTTCTCTAAGATGAGCAACAATAACAGGCTATCCAGCTGATATTTCCACTGCAACAGTTTTACCAGTATCAGCAAGCTCTCTTTGCTTGGAGTATCCCACGAATTCTAAATCTCAAACTTATGTAAGATCTTAAGGCATTGGCTTGAATTAATTCATTTCTTCTCCTTCCTCTTCCCAAATACAGGAAAGTACACGCATGTTCCTTCAAAAGTTGGCCTCAAGGGATGTACTCAGAAGAGCATATTGTCCAGTAGAAGTGATGTTATATGTGGGACTTTTGAAAAATGAAAGGCCTTACGGTGGATTTCCTAGAGAACATCGACCTTTTTTTTTTGTTTGAAATTGCTTCTCACATTACTGACACCACAGAGCTAAAGAATAAGGACTCAGCATTAATCCCTGCCTTATTTTTAATTCAGCAAATATCTATTAAGCAATTATTATGTACAAGGCAAGTGCTATACCTGGAATAAGATAAAAAAATAAATTGTTTCTATCCTCAAGGGACATGTGGCATTTTTTTAAACAGCTTAAATTCTAGTTAAATAAGTAAATGCAAAGTAATTAGGGGGTGGTGTAAGATGGGGCAGGGGAAAGACACAGTTGAAATATTGTGGAAACAGAATTGAAAAAGTTGGCAACTGATGAAATGGGGGACATGAGAGTGAATGATGGAGACCTTAAAACAGGGGTTCTCAAATAATTCGGCCTGCTGAAAATGGGCTGACAGGCGGAGACAGAGTGTGAGGTTTTGTTTTTACTATTGTCGGGCCTCCCACAGTCTGAGGGACAGTGAATTGGCCCCCTATTTTAAAAAGTTTGAGGAACACTGGTTTAAACAGATAGAAGGAAGTTTGAAGGAAGGGCAGGTTTCTAGGAGAAAGTTTAGTGAGTTTGGTTTTGGAAATAATGACTAAGCACATAAATCTGAGAGTCATCCGCATAAAGATGATAATTGAAACTATGGCAGCTGATGAATTTAGAGACTATGGAGAAGAGAATAAGGTCCGACATTGAGCCCTAGGCTACACCTTTTGATGGAGCCATCTTTTAGCTGCTAAAGTGATTTTTCAGATGAGGAAACTGAGACAAACAGAAATTAAATGTCTTGCCTAGGGCAACATGACAGATTCCCTCCAAAATTACTCATCTTTATCCTAATATACACCATTATTAGCAGAGGACTTTTTTTTTTGAAGTTTATTTATTTTGGGGTTTTTTGGTTGTTTTTTTAAATTTTATTTATAATTTTTTGACAGTATATATGCATGAGTATTTTTTATAACACTATCCCTTGTATTCATTTTTCCAAACTATGCCCTCCCTCCCTCTACTCTCTCCCCTAGATGACAATCCCATACATTTTACATGTGTTACAGTATAACCTAGATATAATATATGTGTGTAAATCCCATTTTCTTGTTGCACATTAAGTATTAGATTCTGAAGGTATAAGTAACCTGGGTAGAAAGACAGTAGTGCTAACAGTTTACATTCACTTCCCAGTGTTCCTTCTCTGGGTGTAGTTGTTTCTGTCCATCATTGATCAACTGGAAGTGAGTTGGATCTTCTTTACGTTGAAGATTTCCACTTCCATCAGGATACATCTTCATACAGCATTGAAGTGTACAGCGATCTTCTGGTTCTATTCATTTCACTCAGCATCAGTTGATGTAAGCAGAGGACTTTTTTTTATAATAGTTTTTATTTACACGATATATGCATCGTAATTTTACAACATTGACAATTGCCAAACCCCTTGTTCCAACTTTTCTCCTCCCCCCATGGCAGGTTGACCAATACATGTTAAAGTATAAATTAAATACAATATATGTATATATGTCCAAACTGTTGTTTTTTTTTTTTTTTTTAAGCAGAGGACTTTTGAGGTGGAAGCCATGAAGATTTGTTCTTTATTTTGAAGCTTCTAGATGCCATAGTGTCGAGCCAACAGATGTTCTCAGAAATGGAAATAGCTCCTCTTGCTATGAATCCCCGGTCTGGAAAACAATATAAGCACAGCCCACCCCTCATGCTCAAGTCCTGCAGGCCTGATTGACGGAGACATCTACAAAACCCAGCTCATTCACAAGCGGCGGCCTCTCCAACGTGGCCAGATACAAAGGGAAATACACACATACGTAAGTGTTCATGCACGGGTGCTGCTAAAGGAGCTCCTAACTCCTATTTCCCGCGGCCCCAAAGTCTGCGGGAGGCCCTGAGCTCCACACCAGCTCCCAGCCAGGAGGGGATACTTTCTTTGTTCTATTTCTACTTGTGGTAAATCCACTTTTCCGCATGTATTTTTGTGATTTCCTGTTGACAATGTATGACAGATACACACACGGGGCAGCTACATGAACCTCTCCAGATACTTTTTATTGCACATCCCACTTGTGCCGGCCCAAGGAAGAGAAGGTGAAATCTCGAGGACCGAATTCGAACTTCCCCTCACCTCGCAGGGCGTCAGTTTCTTCTGGAAACGGACCTTTTCCCTCTAACGTTAACGACTAGCAGGTTCATTTCTTCCCCTCCCCCCTCAGTTCCTTCCTGCTTGCCCCGCTCCGCAGCCCCATCCCTTAAAGTCGGTAAACTGTCAAACCACAAACTTTATCTCGTGCTTGAACAAAGCAAAGATTCCTGGAAACTCAAACGCCCACCTCGGGGCTCCAGCTCCAGAACAGATCACCAGCTTCATGCCCAAAATCCACGTGCAGGAGAGGGACTGGGAAGGATGACTCATGCACAAGGTGTGACCACCGAGTTGGTCTTCCAAGCGCCTAGAGAGACCGGAAGTCCTCCGTGCGCAGAGAGGCGGAAGTGCCTCAGGAGCTGGGCTCGGTTGGCTTCGGCTCCCGTTCGGCTTCGTTCGGCTGCGTTCGGCCGGGCTCGGCTCGTGCTCGGCTGCGTTCGGTCTGGCTCGGCTGAGGTAGTCCGTTTGTCGGGGGCGGGTGGGGTGGGCAGCCTCGCACTCACGCTCGCTCTCACCCTAGCTCTCGGAGCCTCAGTTAGGGTTTGGGGCGATGGCGTCTCGCGCGGGGCCCCGGGCGGCGGGCACGGACGGCAGCGACTATCGGCACCGGGAGCGCGTGGCCTCGCACTACCAGATGAGGTAGGAGACGGCGCCTGGTGTCCGGCGTCCCCGTTCGGGGGTCTGGGGGTGAGGGTAGGGGTGCAGTGGGTGGGGGAGGGGGACACTGCTGCATCCGGGCACCTGCTTGGAGTCCCGCCCCCTTCTGGGGGCTCCCCTGGGTGCGGCCCAGCCTTTGAACTCCCTTCCATTCATCACGTACCCAGTTAAAATCTATCTTGCCACCCCCCCATTCATTCAAACCACTGCCCCCCTTTTTTTAATAAAAAAACCCTGAATTTTATTTTTAAAAATTAGCAAGCTTTTATTTCTTTTCCTCTCCCACCTCTCCCTTCACCCCTCCCCCCAAAATACAAAATCATTTCCTATAGATGTAGCCAAACAAAACAAGTCTGATCCATGTCGGGGAGTTTATCCACCTTGGGTGATGGGAGCAGGGGTGGGTCCGGGACTGATGGGTGACCCATTCGTGCACTTGACCTCTGACCTATACTTGGGTTCCCCCTTTTCCCATCCACTTGAGCCAGACTGCCCCACCATTCACCAAACCCTATCAAGCTGCTGCTCTGTTAGATGCAGTCGGCGTCCAGTTTCTAGTTGGGAAGGTAAGATGTGAACCGGGTGTGGTTCTTTCTAAAGGCCCTTGCAGACATTTAAATCCTACCATCCTGTAATTAGTCATCCACCCAAATTAATTAAGGACTTACTGTTTACCAGGTCGTGAGTTAGTCCTGGAGATCAGCATACATAGAAGGAAAGACATTTCAGCTAGTGGGAATTCCCTGGGAGATTGTGTCACCTAATTTTTGTTCCAGTCTTCTTAAACCGGCCCTCTCGAAGTTCTGTCAGTGGCCGTTCTAGAGCATGCGGGGGAAAGGCCCTCCCTCCACTGCCCAAATGCTGCTGGAATGGCCCCTGACCTTTCACTTACATACCTCCCAATCTTGCTTATGCATCTTTTCCCCAGCTTCATTCCCACCCAAGCATGAAGCTGAAAGAAAGAGAAAAAAGCAGGAGGAGAAAGAGTGACGACGTGTGTATGTATTAGAAAAAGGCTCTTCCCCAGACTGACCCCCCCCCGGATTCCCTCCACACTAAATGTACTCTTCTTTTGCTCTGTCCCACAGTGTTACCTTCAAGACTGAGATTAAGAGGCTGATCTACATTCACATAGGCCTTTGGCTTCTGTTGGCAGCCCAGATGTGTGTAGGGCATCTGAAGCTCCTGTCCTATGATCAAGTTGCCATGCCCTACCAGTGGGAATACCCTTACCTGCTGAGCATTGTGCCCTCTGGCTTCGGCCTGCTCTCATTCCCCCGAAACAACATAAGCTACTTGGTGCTCTCCATGATCAGCACGGGGCTCTTCTCCATTGCCCCTCTCATCTATGGCACCATGGAGATGTTTCCTGCTGCCCAGCAGCTCTACCTCCACGGCAAAGCCTACCGGGTCATTTTTGGCATCTCTGCTGTCTCCATCATGTACCTGGTGCTGGTGGTAGCTGTCCAGGTGCATGCCTGGCAGCTCTACTACAGTAAGAAACTCCTGGACTCGTGGTTCACCAGTACACAGGAGAAGAAGCGTAAATGAAGCTTGACACATGGACACTGGGCTGTAATGGGAGAGGGCATGGGGTTGGGGGTGGGGGAGGGGAGACTGGGTCTCAAATTTAGAGGAAGGGGAGGGTATAGGGTCTACTTGTGAAATATTCTTCAAGCCACTGGCCTAAGAAGGTTGGCAGCAGGTGCACACTAGGCTGGGACTCCAGAAAACACTTCCTACCTCCCTCACTTTGTTTGAAAGCCTCTGTGATATAGGACTCCCTTTTGGCCAGGATTGGATGATCTAATGCTATGGCTTGAGCTGCTGAGGTTTTGACCCTTCAGGATGAATGTCCTCTTCATCTCCTATTTACCATCTCTTTTACTCTTTCCTTCTATCCCTTCAACCTCTTTCCTACAGCCACGAAGACAGAGACCAAGCAGAAGTTGGTAATGAATCAGGTTCCATACTTTCTAGAAAGAAAATATCGATAGGTTGTGTTCTCTGATGCCAAGAATCATGATTCAAAAAGAAACTCAATAAAACTCACCTGTGCCCTGACCACTGTGCTTTGTATTTGATGAGATTTGGAGTGACAGGAAGTACATGTTCCCCAAATCCTTCTTATTAAGGGGTAAAACAAAGAATAGCAACCTGTACAGACCAGAGATCTGCAGTTGTGTGTATAGTCCTCTTTTTTGTGCAATATTTGTGGAAATGCCTATTTTATTTGGAGTTTTAAGTCCTGAATAAAAAGGGGGGGGGGAATGAGTGAGATCTTGAAAAAATGTATGATATACAGTAGGAAATTGGAAGTGGGGACAACTGATTCCTGGTCTCTAGCTGTGCTGTTGACTTCACCGAGGTGGCACCAGTGGGTATGTTTTTTAATCTCAACATTTGAACTTCAGGAGATTTCTGTTTAGAATATTGGAGAAATATAGCTCACATTTATTTTAGTACCAAAATGTTTGGAAAGTGCTTTTCATCCACTATCTCATTTGAGAGTTGAAGTGTTTTTAATTGAATATTTTGGTTAATCAGCCTACATTTGGAGAGCATCTACTTTGTGTTGTGCTCAGGACTGTGCTATGCTGTTTAATAGAATGTAATATAACTGGCATAGTCTTTTCTTAAATTGTGAATTTACAGTCTACTGAAGCAGATAAACAAGCATCAATTAGTTGACAACATTAATTGAGCTGTCCAGACAGTAATGGCAAGAACTAGAGAAGGGTGAAGTCTGTGTGGGGTGGAGTCCTCATAAAGTCTCAGTCAGGGGAGCTTAATTCAGACTTTGAAGGAGGGTGGTTATCCATATGAAAGGGGAGAGTGGAGAATTCCAGATAGTTATTTTTTATAAATAATATGTAATTACACACAGATTACCAAATTTTTAAAAATTAAAAATGCAATTAAACTACAACTGTCATAAGAGGAGCATATTATTTTCTTTTGCACTTAGGAAATATTTCAGGTTCTTGTACCTTAAATCCTTTTGAATATCAACCAATGTACAATACTTTGGAGAAAAGAAACTAGTTATTTGAGCATTCCAGTGGTATAAGGATGAATAGGAATCAAATGAATTGTCATCTACCTCAAAGACATTACTTTAAAAAGCTTTATTGCTGAATTTTTCTACCTCAATTATTTTCTAATTACTTCCCCTGAATAGAAATCTCCTTTATAACAGTTGTTACTTCCCCAATCAATGTTGAAACAGCATTTGATGTATTCAATAGTAAAATAGTAGAGAAACTCGGATTACTTCTGTCACCTTCATCCTCAGCCAAAGGATTAAGGCCCATCCCAAGGAGATGATTAGAAGATAAATCTGGGTCTCATAAATCTTTCCTCAATTTTTTAGAACTTGGCTGTCTTCCAGAACAGAGGTAAAGGCATCAATTAGATACGCTAGACCTGGCCCAACAGATGTGCCTGTTCTGTGATACCTCATTAAAGCAGCTGATTTTTATGCAACCCTGGATATGAGGTATATAAAATAGGTATACCAATCAAACACATTGATAATAAATCATAATTTCACAGCCCCTACATTTAGTTATAAGACCCCATTTGATTCAGTTTAAGAAACTTTGGTCTAAGTAAAGGTTAGGATATGAAATCCAGGCTATTTGATTTTGACATAAGCTTATAGATGAGGGGCACCAGTACTGAGCTGTAGAGAAAGCCTTTTTCCATGCAGAAAGCATCCTTGAATTACCCTTGTTAGCATTCTTCTAATTGTAAAGTAATTTGGTTGCCAGCAGTTTGGAATATCAGGGGTAGCATCAAGACGACCTGAGTTCAATCCAGCCTCAGATACTTAGTAGCTGGGTGACCTTGGGGCGAGTGAGTTTAGCATTTGTTTGCCTCAATTTTCACAACTGTAAAATGGGGGTAATAGCAGTGCCTACCTCCCAAAGTTGTGAGAATCCAAGGAAATAATTTATAAAGTGCTTAGCACATTGCCTGGCACATAATAAGTGGCATATAAATGCTTATTCCCTTCTCTCACCCTTTCCCTTCCCCCTTAGTGACACCTGCCAACAATCCCTGCACCTTATAAAAGTCATAATTTCCTGTGCTCCACCCAACTATCCACCCTCTTTCTCTGCCTTCACTCCTTCCATTTATGGTAAAACAGTCAACTCTAGTTACTTATTATTGCTTTCTTTCCAGTCTAATTTCTCAACTTCAGGAAGTAAGGGAATATGAGCCTGCCTTCCCTCCAGTCACTGAATAATCATTTATTAAGAGCCAGGCACTGTCTGCTATTGATAGCTATCAGCTATTGAGGTGTGAAGCCACAAGACAAGAGATGCTAGGCTTTGATCGCCAAGTTCTAGTCTCCTGATATTATAGGTGAAGGTGAGTCTCGGAGCAGAATGTCTAAAGTGGCCAAGGTCATTTGCTAGACAGTGGCAGAAATAAGATTCCGACCCAAATGTCTCGAGACTAACTCAAGTGTACTCGCACCATCCTATCCCGTAGTTTCTCTGTTCTCTCAGCTGCCTTAGGAGGCTTCCCATAATCAAGATACCAGACACAACGTCTACGTCTAGGGATAGAATCTGAACAGATTTATCTCCTTTTATCTATTTTTATTTATATATCTATACTATCTACGGATAGAATTATCTCAAAAGTAGGGGCTGAGGCAGTCTGAATGGGACATGAGAAGGAGGAAGCTGTGGGATGGTAGGGTCCCCACAAATAATGGAACCTACCCCTCCTGCTTTTTTTTTTTTTTTTTTCCAGCACAGGAAACCGCAGGAAACCAGGTCAGTATTGACACGGGCCCCTCCCCTATCTCCAGGGCTTGGCTTCTGGGCAGATTTTGGAGCTTCCTGACTCGACCGCCTGGAGATACGGGGCCTTGAGGTTCCTGAGTCCCTCTAACTTAGACCCTTTTCTCCGGAGTAGCTGGATCAAAAAGAGATATATGGGAGGAAGGAGAAAATTCGTTTTTATCGAGCCGGACTGAGGAACAAGAGACAGCAAGTGGCTCCCCAGAATTAGGGTGGAAAGCTTTTAGCGCTAGCTCAGCGCCGTGCATGTGCCTCGACAGCTCGCTCTTTTGAGATATAGGGCTGCTAGACAGCCTGGTGAAAAGATCGGAGCTCCAGGGCGGGAAGGTGAGGGGTGGGAGGGGTTAGGGAGCAGACACTCCTCCCTCGGAGAGCGCAGCCCAACCTTTCCCTCAAACTCAGGCCCTTTCCTTCACCTACCTGCTCCACCTCTAAAGGCAAGTCAACCTGGGGAGCATTTTGGCTCCGGAACTGGGAGCAGAACTCCCTTCCAGAACAAGCCCTAGCTCAGGAGAAGAGGAATGTGGTCTGGCCGGCTGCTGAGCAGCTAGGAGGAGCTTGGGGCAGCCGCAGGGGCAGGGGCGGGCTGGGGCTGGGGCTGGGGCTGGGGCGTCCCGCACCCGAGAGGGGCACCTGGCCGCCCATCTCCAGCAATGCAGCCATGCTCCCGGTGCGCTGAGCTCTCCGAGGCCCATGGGGAGCCTGGTGCCAGGGGCTCCCCTCCTCGGTCCTTCCTTTTTTCTTCTCCTCTGCCTCTCTGGTTCTGCTGGGATCAGATCCTCTCCTGTGACCTGGTGGGGGCTCCGATGCTTTCAGTCTTCCCGCATGGTAAGGACACGAAGCGCTGGGAACGACTCCCGCCCTTCCCCTGCTTCCCTGCCTTAGGTCTGGCAAAGATTCTCCTCAGCTTCGTTCCCTACTTCCCCCTTGTCCTCCCCTCCTCCTCCCAATGTCTCTGCTCGGAAAATAGACTGTTGGGGCAGGACTTCAGCGTGAAGGTGGTGGATTTGTGTCTTATAGAGAGTGGAACCAGCAAATGACCCTGCGTGGGTGGGTTACTAGCCCAATGACTTCCATCGGGCAGTTTGGGACAAAGGTCCTGGGCTAGTGTTTCCCTGACAATCTCTATATTAACGCTTCTTTTCTTTCTTTTCTACCCTGGCCCCTGAGCAGGATGACAATTTTATCGGTGAGTCTGTTTTCTCTTTTTGTAAAAGAAATATACACACACATACACATACATAGACACAGTATACACGCGTTTCAAGTCTCCGACGCTCCCTTCTCTGGAGCCCTGGCATACACATGTTTCAAGTTTCCCATGCTTCCTACTCCCCAGCCCTAACTTGTTCCTTCTGTCAGCACAGAAAAGTAAATGAGTCTCCAATGTCGGTCCCCCTTCCTAATGCCTTGCAGAAAAGCTTGCTCTTGACCTTCACCAGCATGGGATCCCCTCCACAAGGTCAAAGTGCACTTTGGTGTGGCGAAGCGCACTCTCCTTCCACATCCAACTTGCTTTGAACATTCCAGGTATGAAGAGCATAAATTTAGAATAGAGGTTCATCCTTTGGGATCAGTTAGTTCTCCTGAATAAGTTGGAGTGAGACTTAGACTATCAGATAGCCCATTCACGTTTAGTGAGTGGGCCCTTGGGGAAGGGAAGAGCTTAAGAAATAAAGTTAGAAATGAGAGATTAAAGCTGGAATCTTAGTTCAAACCTAGTATCTATAGAAACCCTGGTTTGTCTCTTATAGAAGTCCAAAGGAATAGAACATCATAAAATTATGGGATTTTAGAATTGGGAGGAATCTCAGAGATCATCTAGTTTAATGCTTTTGCTTTATAGATGGGGAAGCTTAAAGCCTGGAGAGTTCTTAGCTCAAGATCACATGGCTAATTAGTGGCTAAACCAGGACTTGTAGTCCCCATATATCTTATTTCTACACTTTTTTCTATGTTACCTGTGGAAGAACATGTTTGTTCACCTTCCTTCTGTGAATCTAAACAAATTTTCCTTGAAATGTTTCATATTTTTAGTCATTAGTAATTCTTTGTCTCATGAGGGTGCCTTTTCTAAATTCACTGTATAACGCACAATTTAGCTTACCTCTTGCTTAAAGATCTGTCTTTAAGTGATACTCTCCAGCTTCATTTTTGTACACTTGGATTTGGGGACTTTTCTATATAGAATCTCTGAAGTTTTATAGACTATGTTAATCAGATCTAGGATCAAAAGCTACAAAGACAGAACCTAGATCAAGCATTTATTAAGCGCCAACTATGTGCCTGTCACTGGACTAAGTGCTGGGGATACAAAAAAGTCAAAAGATAGTTCCTGCTCTTAAAAAACTCAGTCTAATGAAGGAGGCAACAGGCAAACAATATATATATATATATATACAGGATTAGTTGGGATGAACAATAGAGGAAAGGCATCAAGGGATTTCAAGAAAATCTTTTTGAAGAAGGTAGAATTTTAGCAGGGACTTGAAGGAAATCAAGAAGCAGAAATAAAAAGGAAGAGCCCCCTATCTGGGGGGGGTAGAGAGACAGTCAATAGTGGTCACCCTGACTTAGGAGACCAAGATTTTGAGGATTCATATGCCCTGACCATTTGTCTATCATCCCATTCCAATCACCATTTTGACATTGGTTTCAGTTTTGAAGGATGAAAAAACATAATCTCAGGCATCTATCTGAGCAGAGAACATTTCAGGCTGGCTCTGAATGGCTCAGATTGGTTGGAGTCTGTGGGATGTTTTCTCAAGGCAGATCTAAAGAGCTGAAGCCTTTTATTGGTGTATTTCTAGTGAGTAGGCCAGGAAAGAGTAACCACATGGGTTAGTGGTACCCTTTGAAGTAGGGGGTGGTACTTACTGAATTTTTCTGTCATTTTAGCTATTTCTACCCACATGTCCCTCCTCCCTGCCCATTTTGGGTCAAGAGGCCCATTCTAACCAGACTATAGCACCGACTGGGATTGATCTGAAATGTCTAAGGCTGAGATGATCTACAAAGAGATTCAGTCTTTTTGGTCTGTCTTTCTATAGTAACCCCATTTTCCTCCTGGATTTTTAACATTCATGAGAACTTTTAAGTGACAAAGTGCTTTAAATATAGCATCTCAGTTGTTTCTCATTATGACCCATGATAGAGGATAATATTAAGTTAATTTTACTGATGAGGAAACTGAGTCTGAGATAGAAAGACAAATGACTTGCTCAAGATTATATCTGTGAGATGGGATTCCAGACCAGGATTACATCTATTTCATCATGCTTTGTTTCCAAATGACAGTTTCTTTTTTTCTTTTTTAATTTTCAAAACTATTTCATTTTCCAAACACATGCAAAGATAGCCCCCAACATTTGTGTTCCAAATTTTTCTCTCTTTCTTGTTTACGTCCCCCCTCCCCAAAAGAGCAAGCAATCTGATAGAGGTTAAATGTGTGCAATTCTTTTAAACATATTTCTGCATTTGCAAATAATAGTTTCTAACATGCAATAATGCTTCATTAGGAAAAGAAGGTAGAGAAAAGACAGAGATGAGAATTTCGCATTTGGAGTCCACAGAACCTTGGTCCAAATCCTACCTCAGATTTTTATTAGCTGTTATTATCTTGGGCAAAGCAAAAATCTCTCCTAATCTCAATTTCTTCAATTGAAAAATGAAGGAGTTAGACTATCTGGTCTCTAAAATTCCTTCTAACTCCAATTCTATGGTTCTGTGACCTCCAAAACGATTATATATGTCCCCAGTAATGCTTTTCTTCTTCTCCATCCTCAGGTTTTCCAAAGCACCAGCTTCACTTTCTAGTGAGGAAATTTCACAAGTCCCATAAGCTCCAGCTCTGCATCAGGCTTAGAATGCCCACCACTGCCCAGGTAGCCTGCCTCTTCCTTCATTTGCCCACCCCTCTTCATTCTGCAGCTTGTCTGTGCCCTGACACCTATGCCATTTTTCTTACCAAAGTGTTATTACGTCTATCGCCCCATCTCATTCTCTCGTTGTCTAGTGAAAGATATGTAAAGGGAAGGGGAGATGGATTATTATTCTCATTTTACCGATAGGAAAACTGAGGCCTTGAATGACTTACTTACCTGTGGCCACACAGGTCAATAGGAGGACAGAGTCAGATCTCTGACCTCTAGTTCGAGGCCAATTGTGATCATCAACAAATATGTATTTATGATGACTATGGGGGTAAAATATAATAGGGATTTAAAGAAGACAAAAACTCAGTCTGTGCCCCAAGAAGCTCACCTTCTACTGGCAGAGGCAAACAACCGGGCACATGCAAGATTGTCTTATCCTCTATCCTCAGTGGAAGTGGCTATGTGACTGCTGCCGGGCTAGACAGGGCCACCATGTCGCTGTCTCCTTCCCAGCTGTGCCCAGCTCTGGCCTTCGCTTAAAACGGACCCAGCTTAGCCCTCCAGAAGTAGCTGATGGAACTCCACAGTTGCCTGATTCCCAAGGGCATAGAGGTGAGCACCAGGGCATGTTTCCTGGAAGGGCTAGCTGGGGCCATCCTCCCACCTCCCTACCCCCCAAAGATGTCCATGTATTGGTGGCCAAGCCTACCTGGACCATTCTGAGCTGAGTCATCTCCCAGCTCGTTCTGCTTGCTGCAGGGCCTGCGTTCTCCTTCACATTGCTGCCAGGAGAAAGGGCTGTTCAGGTGACAGCCCCACCGGGGCCTGACATCAGTGTGAGGCTGTGCCACCAATGGGTTCTCGAATGTGAGGAGCTGAGCAGTCCCTTCCACAGACAGGTAACAAAAATGCAATCCCCTGGGCAGGCAGACCACCTGGGCCCAAGGGTCCCTGGAGAGTATTCTCAGGGAAGGGAGAAGAACATAATCTTACCCAGAGCCCAATTTTATGTAGTCCTTTCAAATTTTAAAAGTGCTTTCTTCATAACAACTCTGTGATGTACATAGAGCAGATAGAGATTATGTCCATTTTACAGATGAGAGAAGTGAGATTTAGAGATTTTAGGGAGTTTAAATTCTATTGGAATTCACCTCACCTCACAGTGGAGAACCTGGAATTTAAACCCAGGCTTCTGACTCTGAGGTGAAGTGTTCTTTGTATTCTGCCAGTGCCTTCTAGGAGAGAATAATGTCTTTATGATAGGTCCCACGCTGTCTGGCCACCCAAGCTTTCTTCATGTTCTCACATCTATTCTCCAAGGTTCTCTGCATTGCTTATATCTGCCCTCTCCTGCCCTATCCCAGAGAGTCTCTGTGCCCTGATGCTATGAAAGTCATAGCATAAAAGATGATGGGCTGAACCTGTTGAGAATATGTATAAATGCATTTTAAGGAGAAACTTCTCATGTGTACTCCGACCTAACTGAGATGCTTCAGAAGGAAACTGACATTTTTGGTTATAGTCATTGTAGGCATTTGTTTTGCTTGATTATGCTCATTTGTTACAATGTGGGATTTTTTCTTTTTTTCTTTTTCCTTTGCTATTTTTAATAGTATTTTATTTTTCCAAATACATGGAAAGATAATTTTCAACATTAATTTCTAAGACTTTGTATTTCAATTTTACTCCCTTCCTTCCTCTTTTATGTCTCATTTCCCTAAGACAGCAATCTGATATAAGTTAAATATGTGTAATTCTTTTAAATATGTTTCCATATTTGTAATGTTGTGAAAGAAAAATAAGATCAAAAGGGAAAAACTATGAGAAAGAAAAAAAAAAACAAGCAAGCAAATAAACAACAACAAAAAGTGAAAATACTATGCCTTAAACCACATTTAGTCTTTGTAGTTCTCTCTCTGGATGGGGATGGCACTTTCCATCCCAAGTCTATTGGAATTGCCTTGAATCATCTCATTGTTGAAAAAAACCAAATCTATCAGAATTGATCATCACATAATCTTGTTGTAACTGTATATATTTTCACTGTATATAATTTTCTTTGGATTCTGCTGAGTTCATGTAAGTCTTTCCATGCTCTTCATTTCCTGCTCATCATTTTTTTTTATAAGATATATGCATGGGTAATTTTTCAGCGTTAACAATTGCCAAGCCTTTTGTTCCAACTTTTTCCCTCTTTCCCCACAGATGGCAGGTTGACCAATACATGTTCAATATGTTAAAGTATAAATTAAATACAATATATGTACACATGTCCAAACAGTTGTTTTGCTGTACAAAAAAGAATTGGACTTTGAAATAATGTACAATTAGCCTGTGAAGGAATCAAAAATTCGGGTGGACAAAATTAGAGGGATTGGGAATTCAATGTAGCGGTTCATAGTCATCTCCCAGAGTTCTTTCGCTGGGTGTGGCTGGTTCAGTTCATTACTGCTCTATTGGAACTGATTTGATTAATCTCATTGTTGGAGAGGGCCTCGTCCATCAGAATTGATCATCATATAGTATTGTTGTTGAAGTATACAACGATCTCCTGGTCCTGCTCATTTCACTCACCATCAGTTCATGTAAGTCTCTCCAGGCCTTTCTGAAATCATCCTGCTGGTCATTTCTTATAGAACAATAATATTCCATAACATTCATATACCACAATTTATTCAGTCATTCTCTAGTTGATGGGCATCCACTCAGTTTCCAGTTTCTGGCCACTACAAAGAGGGCTGCCACCAACATTCTTGCTCATGTGGGTCCCTTTCCCTTTAAGATCTCTTTGGAATATAAGCCCAGTAATAACACTGCTGGATCAAAGAGTATGCACAGTTTGATAACTTTTTGCTGCTCATCATTTCTTATAGAAAAATAATATTCCATTACTTTCATGTACCATAACTTATGCAGTGATTCCCCACTTGATAGGCATATGGCCTTTTTTTCTCTCCGGTTTTTAATAGAAAGGATATGGATAAGAGTGGAAAGGAGGTATCATTGGTGATATTGAAAAAAGAATATTGAAAAAAAATTTTTTTTAATGCATGAAAGAGAATGAGTGGAAGGAGACTCAAGCAGAATAATATTGAAAGTTGTGTTTTTTTTCTTTTTTTTAAAGAGGTGTGGAATAGCTATTTATAGTTTCATATATATTTTTGTGTTCTACTTTGTAATGGAAATGATCTTAATTTTTTTTGTGTGTGAAGTTCAGAATTTTAAAAGCAGCTCAGCTTTAAAAAAAAAAAAAAAAGGTGTGCTTAGGGAAAAGGATCTATGTGTGCAAAAATGTTTGTAGCAGCCCTTTTTGTAATGGCAAGGGACTGGAAACTCAGTGGATGCCCATCAGTTAGGAAATGGCTATAATAAATAAATGATGGTATATGAATGTTATGGAATATTATTGTTGTATAAGAAATGATCAGCAAGATGATTTCAGAGATGCTGGTGAGATTTACATGAACTGATGCTAAGTGAAGCAAGTAGAACCAAGAGAACATTGTACATAGCAACAAAATTATGTGATGATCAATTCTGATGGAAGGGATTCTTTTCAATAATGAGGTGGTGATTCAGGACTTGTGATGGATTCTGAGAGAGCTAGGGGTATTGAATGTGGTACACAACATAATATTTTCACCTTTTTTGTTGTTGTTTAGTTGGCTTTTGTTTTCATTTTTTTTCCTTTTTAGTCTGATTTTTCTTGTGCAGCATGACAATGAGGAAGTATGTATAGAAGAGTTATACATGTTTTACATATATTAAATTACTTTCCATCTAGGGGAGGGAATGAAGTGAACAAATTTGGAACATAAGGTTTTACAAGAGTGAATGTTGAAAACTACCTTTGCATATAGTTTGAAAATAAAAAGCTATTATTAAAAAAAAAAAAAAAAAGTTGTGCTTACTGGAATCTCCAATTTAAAAAAAACAACAACATGTAAATGCAGATCTCTGTGTCACATGTAACTTATCACATACATAAATATACATATGTGTGTATATAAATATATGCACACATAGACACATGCATACATATATAACTAAGATTTTGAGCTTAGAATGACTTCAGAAGCCATACAGACATCCTCATTTTACCTTGCCTCAGGTCATCACACCGGTACTCTTTCTGCAGAGATAGAATTCAAATGTAAATCCCCTGATTTCAAATTCAATGGGCAACTTTTCAGTAATTCACATCTCTTTCCCTCTGAGTCTCACTATTCTAACTAATGCTGCTATAAAAATCTTTATACTTAGAGTACTTTAATTTTTTTTTTCTTGATATGTAGTTCCAACTTTGGATAGATCACTAAGTCAAAGGACATGGCCGATTTTGTCACATGGGGCTTGTTTGCTTTCCAGAAATGTTACTCTGTTCAGCACTGGAGAATATACTTGCATCATTAATTTTCTTTTTTTTTTTTTTTTTTTAATTTAATGGTTTAATAGTGATAGTTAAATGCACATATGGAGGTCCCTTGTAGTTTTCATTCTTGTCTCATTTAATTATTTTAATGATTAGGGGAAACACTGGCTCTGGAGTGAGGAGAACCTGAATTCAAGTGTGATCTCAGACACTTACCAGCTGCATGACTCTGGACAAATCATTTAATGCTGATTGCTTTCCCCAAAAGAAAATTATTAGTGAGGTTAAGTGTTTCCCTATGTTTATTTACTCTTTGCTTTCTTTTCCCATGAATTGTCTAATTTTTACTTTCAGAACCTTCTTTTTAAAAAAAACATTTTGGGATGCCTTTTGTCTACACAGCACAATTATTTCTGAAAATCATTGAATATAATCCAACACTTCTTGTAACAATATGTATATTAACTAGATATAACTATATATTTAGTAAGTCTGTAGTATAAACTTTCTATAGTTATAGTAATTCTCTTTATAGTAGCTCTATCTGTCTATCTATCCCATAGATGTAGCAACTATATCTGACAATGTAATGTATCTTCATCTTGTGCTCTTCTATGAGGAGGGGGAAAGTTTCATTATTTGTTCTTCAGTTCCATTAAGTGGTTTTTATGAATTGTCTCTCCTTCCTTTTACTTCTCTTTTGTGTGTGTGTGTGTGTAAGTTGGAGATTTTGTTTTGTTATTTCATTAGTGTGGGAGAATTCTTGACATGGAAAGTCCTACCCTGATTCAGAGTTTCATCTCATCTGTAACTTTTCTAAAGACTTGCCAGGGGTTAAGTAATTTCTTTATGATCACTTACATACATACCATCATGATGCTGAGATAGTACCTGAACCCAGAGTTTCCTAATCCTAGACCAGACCTTTCCACTATGCTTCCCTGCCCTCATAATAGTTTTCTGTATGTTCTGGAAATCAAGATATGTCTATTCTCTCTTTTTTCCCCCCCCTTTTTATTTTAGGCTCATTGCTTCCATTGTTCAAATATAATTGAACCCATCAATTTTGACCTCAATAATTTCTTCTATTGCTTTAAGAAATTTATGGAGGAGATACTTTTAAGGGGGTGGGGTGGATTTCTGTGACTCTGACCAATCAAGGGTTAACAACATGACACCCTGTCTTGAAAAGGTTGCTAAATCTGAAACTATAACAAGCAGTGGGGCTGAAATTCCAGCCAAGGTTTTGAGGTAAAAATGGTTAGAAAAATTCATTTTAACATCCCCTTATAGTTGCCTAGAAGGCTTTATGTTTTTCAAAGCTCTCTCATGCATTAACCTTTGATCTTCATAGGTGCCTAGTGAAATTAGTAGGAGAGGGATTGTTTTGTTTATTTTAATTTTTCAATTTTTTTCAATTATCAAGCGTCTATTTTTGTTTCCTCACCGAAAAAAGAAAACCAAGCCTTCGTAATATAAATGCATGATGAAGCAAAACAAAGTCTTTCATTGGCCATGTCTATAAATATGTGTCATAGTCTTCATATTGGGTCTATCATTTCTCTGTCAGGAAATGAGCATTATTCTTCATTATCAGTGGAATAGGAATTATTGATACCATTTTATAGATAAGCACAACTGAGGCCCACAGAGATTAGTCAATTTGTTCATGGTCACTCTGTGAATTAGTGTCACTAGTTGGTACTAGAACTCAGGCCTTTTGACTTCCTTGTCCAGTCTTCCAACCTGCTATATGTGTCTGGCATTTCATCTCCCCCCTTCTCTCAAGATGAATTCTTTCTTGATTTAACCTATGTCCTAGTGCTCCAATAAGCTTCATCTCTCATTAGCTCAAAGCTGTTGCCTCTGAGGTCAGGACAGCATGGGATTATAGACATATCATATGTGTCATACATAACCTGGCAATCCTGGCAGCCTGCTTCCTGGTTCTGATCCCTGTGAGCAGCCCTGGGGGTGGGATATTCCATTCCAAATCTCCTTGTACATACATACCCCTAATCCTTTTCCCAGAATATCATTGTCAGAATTCCAGACAACAAAATGTAGAGAATGGGAGTAATGAAGCAAACAATTAAATACAAAATACAGACCTTTCCCTTATAGAGCAGTTTTTTCAAAGGAAAAAGAAAGAGTATTTTGCAATGGACAAATTTGATATATTTGGGAATTTTCAAGCTAGTTCCTACTTTTCTCTTCCTCAATCCTTAAGCCTCCAGATCTTTTTCACTGGCCTGGAGATACCCATCCAGGATGCACCTGCCCCTTTCTCAGGCATCTTGCCTTCCCTTTCTTCTTCTCATACAGGAGACTCTGTCTGGAGGTCACACGGTCCAGTTGCCCTATGAGTTCCTGCTGCCCTGTCTGTGTATAGAGGTGAGAGGGGGTGTTGCTGATACTTTGATAGGGGCATAAATGTATTTTTAATTCTCCAGAGTCCCATGGAGAATATTGGCCCTCATCTTCCTCATGTCTGGAGACTCATTTTTCTCCCAACCATGGGATATCGAGGAAGAACTTGGGATGGTTAATCTGAGAAGTGAAACTAACATCTATGTCTCATTTAGACATTAGCTGCTCATTAGAGCATCTCTAAAGTACTCTGTGTAGACTTTCTCCTTTGATCTTTATAACCCCCATATGGTCGGTTCTATTATTGCCCCCAGTTTGCAGTTAAAGAATGGAGGCTTTAAGAGGTTGTGATTTGCCTAGGGGGTCACACAACTATTGTCTAAGGGGGGAACCTGAATTCCAATATTCTTGACTCCAGCATTTTATTCACTGTACCAGTTTGTCTCTTGCACCCAATATAGGACTAATCTGATGCTAATTTTGCTTCAGAATGCTGTCAGTCAATAGTCAATGACCATTTATTAAGTTGTCCAAAGAGTTCAGAACTCAACTGACCTAGTCTCCATTAGGGTCATTTGAAGGGACAATCCTGACTTCTAGTGACCATTCCCCTCCTCCCACACCTTCATATGGATTAGTTGATAAAATAAGATGGAAAAGAAGGAGCACAAGATGCTGAAGCTATAGAACATGGCAGGATGGGGCAATATAGCAGATGGTTTATGGGTAAAAAAAAAAAAAACAACTGAATGCAAAGGAAGAGAAACAAGAAAGTACTCCATTATGGGGCCCTAATGCTTTAGGAGGTATTGCTGAAATGAGACTGGAAGTAGGGAGATGGAGCCCAAAGGGTGAGGGTGGCAAGCAACTCAGATATGACATTGTACTTGGTGGAAAAAAAGGAAATTAAATGTCAGCTATTATTATTATTCACATTTTATTTTGCTTCCCACTTAGTGATTTTTCCTCTCCTTTAAGAAGTTGGGTTCTCTTGATTTGTGTGTGTCCCCTTTTTGTATGTTGAATATATACCCTAGTTCTTTATCTCTGATCCCAGAGAACTGGATTCTAATGGGGCTAGATTAAAGTGGGTTTGGGGTCTAAGTGGTAGAAAAAAAATCTGCCCCTCTGAGCATACCCTACACCTTCATTTTATCAGGCAGCATACCTGCACCAGGACAGTGTGCGGAAGAAGCAGTGTCCCTTGAAGGACCAGCCTGAAGTCTGTGAGTAGCCCACACAAACCTCATCCCACTCCCTCACTCCAAGGATAAACTTGTCCAAATAACTTTACCACAGGGACCTGGGGATCGGGGTGAACGGGGGGAACTGCCTTGTTTTTGCTTTTTGGGAAAAGGAGAGAAGCTGGCAGTGGTATTGACATTCCATGTATTGACATTCCAGTCAGTCAGTTAATAAACATTGAAACTTTGGTGGGTATGCTATTTCTCCCTCCCAGTAGCCTAGATAGGGAGAATGATATACAATGCCATCATCTCAGTAAGAAATTGTTGAGCGAGTGGTATGAAACAGCACAAGTTACAACATAGTAACCAATTTTATGGAATAAACTGTAAATACTCTTAAAGCTTTTGAAGAAGAAAAAAAAAAAACCATGAATTGGAGCAGAGGAATTTGAACTGGACTTTGAAGTGTGGATAGTATTGAATACTTAGTGGGAAAGAACAGCATTGATAAACTCCCAGAGAGGGAAACAGGGTCTGCATATGGTGGTAGGGAAGGGAGAAGACAAGGGAAAGATGGGTGGAATAGAGCATACAGGTTGGAGAGCCATTGGTTCGAGGGTGGGATCAGATAGGAAGGACATTGGAATAGCTTGATCTGCCTTGTCCTTGATAGTACCGTAATGAAGAAATCATCTTGGATCTGGGGAGGGGGCAAGGACAGTTTGAAGCAAAGACAGGCCTGAGGGTGAGCAAACACCTCACCAAGACACGTCTGCCCACAGACAGCATGGACTTCTGGAGGTCGGTACACTTCACTGACTACAGCTACCAGGACCAAATGGCCATGACCCTAACCTTACGCTGCCCAGTGAAGCCCGAGGCCACCCTGTGCCAGAAGCAGAGCTGGCACAGTCCCTGTGAAGCCCTTCCCAATGCCACCGTGTCTGAGTCGGAGGGGGTAAGGAGGGGGCAGAGGGGAAGAAAGGAACTGGGGGAGAGAGAGGTGGGGAGCAAGAAAGGGACAGAGATGGCTCAAGATAAACAGGAATGGGGGAGTGAGAGGAGAGAGGGAAGGAGAGGAAAAGAGAGAGAAGGAGGGCGGATGATTTTCAGATCTAACATTAAGGGAGCTTTCAATACATTATGTGTAGCCCCACCACATGAGATGACCCTGGGATGAGTGGGGGCTCAAAACTTCTCCAGTGTGACTCCCTTCTCTCCCAACAGTGGTACGTGGTGGAGAAGGTGGATTTGCACCCTCATCTTTGCTTCAAGGTATGGCTCTAGCTGCAGAAAATTCTGGGAAGGAGAGTTGGGGCTTTGGTTAAACAGGGGATGGAAGGTCACAGGAAGGGGGAAATATATATCTTTCCCCCTTCCACCTCCATCCTGATAACTTTGTTTTCCTCTTTCCTAGTTCTCTCTTGGGAATAGTAGCCATGTTAAATGCCCCCAGAGGAACGGTGAGCATGTAATCTTCTCTCATGTACCCCATCCCCCTTTTAGCCTTCACTCACCTACAACCATCAGGATCCTCACCGTTTGTGCATCTCTGTAATCTGTATGTCTGTGCACCCCTCCCCCTCCCAGCCTCTTCCTGGAACGTGAGTATGGATATCCAGTACAAACAGCTCATCCTGCGCTTCTCCTCAAGGACCCCGGCTGCTTTCAGTGCTGCTTGGTGCCTGCCGGGGAGGGAGCATCACGATCCCCAGCTGCCTGTTTACTCTGTCAGTCAGGTACGGTCCCTGAAGCCAAGACTGAGCTCTGCCGTCTCCTCCAGAAGCCTCCATCTCTCCCCCCCTCCCCCACGCCCCACTCTTCTAGGTTATAGCATTCCCTTCACCCCCTGAGAACTAGCCCCGAGCACAAGGGGTCTGTGGGTGGGGGTGTTGATATTAGGGATAAAGCAAAAGTTTTTGCATTGCACTCATTGCAATACCTTTGTTTGCCTCTATCTTGTCCCATTATCCTTCTGCCATTTATCAAGAGAAGATCTAGAAGGAAAAGTGGTTGTCAAGTATTTGAAGGGAAGAAGGGGAAAGAGTCTTATTCTTTTTGGCCCCAGAGAGTGGAACCAGGAACTATAAGGGAAAGTTGTAGAAAGGCTGATTTTATCTTAATGTAAGGGAAAACTTCCCAAAGAATCAGAGCAATTCAAAAGTAAAAAGTGGTGACCCTTAGGGTTTTCAAGCAAAGTTTGAATGACCCTTTCTTAGGGATGCTAGGGAAGTTATTCTTTTTTTTTTTTCTTTTTCTTTTTTTTGCTGAGGCATTTGGGGTTAAGTGACTTGCCCACAATCACACAGCTAGAAAGTGTTACATGTCTGAGATCAGATTTGAACTCAAGTCCTCCTGACTTCAGGGCTGGTGCTTCGGGAAGCTATTCTTTAATGCCTTTTGAGATTTCTTATCTAAGTCTTAAAAGCAGCGGTTCTTAATCCAGGAGCCATGAACTTTTAATTTCTTTTTTTTTTTTTTTTTTTGATAATTGTATTTCAATATAATTTATTATATTAGCAAACCTATATATTTTATTTTATGCATCTAAAAACATTACCCTGACATCCTTTTCAGATGTCCATAGGCTTTACCAGATGCCCAACGGGTCTCTGGCGCCAAAAGAATTGAAAACCTCTATCTTAGATTCTGATTTCTGTTAGGTTATCTAGAAGAATATTTCCTAACTTTTCAGTTCCTGACACATCTGTGAACTTAATAGGCTGTGACAAGTAGGAAGTTATCCAATCCTCTAACTCCCTTTGACCACTTCATTTTGGAGCTAGCCAACTGTTCACTCATACCTCATTTTATATTTACACAAGCATTCTCACACATTCTCTCTGCTCTATACCATGGCCACAGTCATCTCATCTTTCATCCCAATACCTCCAACATAACCCAGATGTCATAACACAATGGGACATCTTTGAGCATCCAATTCCCTTGCACGTCATGGCTTCTCCTCCCTGATATCATGGCCCTCTTCAAGAATGAAGGACAAACCAGCACCACAACATATCAGGCTGGACAATAGGTCTTAGAAGTATCTCTGCTGTTCTTTCTTTGAAGACTAAATCCACTTACTTTGGTCAGTCCTCAGCAAGGAGCAGAATCGGATCCATACTTTTGAACAAATCTTTTTTTATTTCTTTCTAAACCATGTTTTAGGGATTCTTTTGATTTTTACATCATAATTATTTCATTTCATTGCCCCTCTACGAACTCTCTCTTATAACAAAGAAAAACAGTTCAGCAAAAAAAGTCTTAAAGTGACCCTCTTATTGGACATATATTCTGTTTTTGTAGTTTTCCAGTTCTCTTTTGAATCTGTTATCTATCCTCTAGAACCTTCTTTGTTTTCTTCTCTCATAGTTGAAATCTTTTCATTTTACATTGTAGTCATTATCCTATTTCTCTTGGGCCTGCCTATTTTACAGTCAGTTCATACAAATCTTTCCATGCTTCTCTGAATTTCCTCATGTTCATCATTTCTTACTATATAATGACATATCATTATCAGAGGATTGAGGATTTTTTTTTTTGTTTTTTTAGCTATTCCCCATTGATGAAGAGTCACTTTATATCCATTTCTTTGGTTCTAGCACAAAGTGCTGATTTTTTTTGTATAAATTGACTTCTTTTGAGTATATGCCCAGTAGCAGGATTGCTAGGTCAAAGGTATGGACACTACTCATTTTCTTGCATACTCTCCACTTTTTTTTTTCTTTTTTTTTTTTTTTAAGAATAGTTGAACACTAAAATCCGCCAACATTGAGTAAATCAGTATGGCAATCTTCCCACTGAAATCAGACGAGGTGCCTTTTGAGAGTTCCTTATCTACATTTTATTTATTTATTTATCTATTCATTCATCCATTTGTTTATTTATATTTGTTTATTTATTTATTTATTTGAGTGGCAATAAGGGTTAAATGACTTGCCCAGAATCACACACACACAGCTGGTGTTGAGTGTCTGAGGCCAAATTTGAAACTCAGGTCCTTCTGAGTTGATGCTCTATCCATTGTGCCATTTAGCTTTCCTTTTACATACATTTTAAAGCACCAGTTCTTAACCTGGCACTGGTTATCTATCTACTATACCATCTAGCTTCTCCTTTACTTACATTTTAAAGCAGAAGTTCTTAACCTGGGGGCTGTGCATTTGGTTTTCTAAAATCATTATTCTAATAACTATATTTCAATGGAATTATCTTTGCAATCCTGTGTGTTTTAGTTTTATGTACCTAAAAACCCTGTTCAGAGAAAGGGGTTGTTTCTTTTCATGTCCAACCTCCTCATTTTGTCGCTTAGAAAACAGGTCTAAAGAGAGAAAGGAATTTGCCGAGGTCCTATAGTAAGTAGCGCGCTTAGGATTTGAATATAAGTGCTCTGACTAAAGATTGACTACTTTCCACTGTATTGTCCCAGCAATGGTAAGGGCTGCCTCGCTGACTCCCCCAAAGCACAGCTCTGTTCTCACTCCTTGCACGTGAATTCTCACTTCTATTAAAGTGTCCAGACCAGAGGTGCAGTAGTGAGGGACGGCTTCAGGAGAAGGCATGTCTGGACTCCATCTCCTCAGAAATGAGGTGGATAGGCAGAAAGGAGACAGAAAAGAATCCCTGATCATAAAAGCCTAGAACCACAGATCAGAGCTGGAAGCAATCTTAGAGGCTATTTCTCATTTTTCTGGGTGAGGAAATGGAGGCAAACGGAGGCTAAATGGCAGGATCCCACAGCTAGTGATTGTCTGAGGCAGGATTTGAACTCAGTTCTTCCTGCTCCAAGTGTGCGCTATCCACTGTCAAAGCGGGGAGAGCATGGAAAGATATAGGACCCTTTAACCATTTACATGTATGGGGATGACCATTGTATCCTTTGTTCCCATAGCCTCAAGGATCCAGCCCGGTGAAGTCAGACCTCCTCATCCCCTTACAGAGCCTCGGGGGCTGTGTTCTGGTAATGACCCTTTCTCATCCCCACCCGCCTCCTTCCTCCCCTCCCTTCGTTCTCATTGGGGACCCTTTTCCTCAGGTGTGGCGGTCAGACGTCCAGTACGCCCAGAAGCACCTTTTGTGCCCCGATGGTAAGTTCTCAGGCTCAGAGATGATGGAGGGGGTGAGATCGGGGCCTCCTCTGACCTCGCCTCTGCCCGCCTCAGTCTCTCACAGGCACTTGGGGCTTCTGGCTCTGGGGCTGTTGCTGGGGACCGCCTTGCTGGTGACTGTCCTGGTTTTGAACTGCCAGGGCTTACGGAGACTGCTGACAGGTGAGAGGGCCAGGACTGGCCGGAGGTACTTGAGGAGGGGAAGGGATGTGCCTTGGGGGCTCCTCTGGGGAGCAGATCGTCTCCTTCTCTCCCAGTTCCCAAGCGGTGCCCGCCGGGCTGTCCCTGGCCTAGCCCGGCCCGAGCGAGGGGGCAGGGAGGCGGGCGGGATGGGCGGCCCCCGCCCCCGCCCTCTCCTTCAAGCCGCCCCGGCCTTTGTCCCTGCTTTCTCTCCACAGGCCCCCGCGGACCCCGGCCCGTACTGCTGCTCTACTCTGCAGACTCGGAGGCGCACCGCCGTCTGGTGGGCGCCCTGGCCGAGCTGCTGAGGGTGGCCCTGGGAGGCGGCGGCGAGGTGATCCTGGACCTGTGGGAGGGGGAGCGCGTGGCCCGCCTGGGGCCTCTTCCTTGGCTGTGCGCAGCCCGGGCCCGCGTGGCGCAGGAGCGGGGCGCCGTGCTGCTCCTCTGGAGCCGGACCAGCAGCCGCCTCTACCGCCGCTGGCGGGCCGGGGCCGGGGGCGAGCAGGACACCCAAGACCTGTTCCGCGCCGCCCTGAGCTGCTGCCTCCCCCCTGGCCCGAGCCCCGCGAGAGGGGCGCCACCTCTCCTGCTGGCCTTCTTCGGCAAGCTTGGAGCCGCGGAGGACGTTCCCCGGCCGCTGCGCGCTCTCCCGCGCTTCCGCCTGCTGGGCGAGCTGCCCCCGCTGCTCCGGGCCCTGGGCGCGGAGGACGCTCGCGGCGCCCCGCGTGGGCTCGCGCTCTGGCCCCGGCTCGGACCCCGCCCCCCGGGGCGCGAAGACTGGCGGCGCTATTTGCGGAAGCGCCTGCAGCTGTGCCAGAGGCTGGAGCGGGAGGCGGCGCGGGCGGAGCTGCTGCGCTCCGACCGCCGCTGAGTCGGAAGGGAATGGGGGAGAGGTGCCTTTGTTCCTCCGGCCCGGGGGGGACGGGAAAGCCGGCGTTCTGTGCAGAAAGCGACCTCGGGGAGGCCAGAAGGGGCTCCTCCCCATCGCCAAGATGGAGCCCTGTCCCCTCAGAAGTGGCCCTCCAGAGGAGCCTGTGTCTCCAGGAGTGGGGAGGGGGAGAGGCTCGGAGAGGACCTCTCCGAGCATGGACTGGAAGCGCAAAGCATTTGGCCGCCCTCCCCGCAAAAGGGGTTGAGATCCTTCCATCTGTGGCGAGGGGCTGCCTCCTAAAGCACAGCTCTGTTCTCACTCCGCACATGCTTCTCACTTCTATTACAAGTGTCTAGACCAGGGCTGAGGTACGCGGTCCGCACTCCTCGCCTTCCCGCCCCTCCGGCCCAGTCTCCTGTTGGATACCAGTAAAGAGATCAACACTCGAGCAAACGTGTGAGCCCAGAGTTCCTGCCCCCAGCTCCCACGGATGACATTTGCCTGGGGTTCAGCTAGCCTCCTTCCTCTGCCCCCATCCCCGAGATTTAGGGAGGAAGTAATAAATTTGGCTAAACTGGGTAGAGGAGGAGCAGCTACTCCAGGTTACTTTTCACAGCTTGATTGGCATGGCTGCCCAAAGCAAACATGGTGAATAAAAGTCTATGAAAACACGGGTATATGAACTTCGATTCGTTCATTATAAAGACCAAATTCTGGGAGAAAAGAGAATGAACCACGTCCTTCCTTTTGGAAAGGGAGGAGAGGAGAATTACCGCTATGTTAATTTTACACGACTTTTGTTTTTGTTTAAAAAAAAAAAAAGTTCAATTGTATGTGGGGTATGTTGAAAAATAATTTTTAAAAATTCATTATGGGGAGGGAGAAGATTTGAAACTGAAAATAAATTTTTTTTATATTAAAGTGCAATTGTAAAATATTTTAAAATATACTGCTAATATATTAAACTCTATTATAGATTCATAGTGTTATCTATTCTAATTTTCTGGCCTTTGCATGTGGAATTGTTGACGTTCATTTACACAACGTATATATTTTATGCCCCAAATGAAATGTTTTCCAAAAAGATATCGAAGGCAATAAAGTGAGAGGTTAACCATCAAAAAAAAAAAAGGCATCAGTAAGCTGTTTGAAAAGATCAGCATGAAGGAACCCAGATGTTCATCAATGGTTACAAGAATGGGTGCATAGGAGTCAGATAGGAGAAATATAGCAACTAAGCTTTACAGCTCAGTTATTATACTTAGAAATATAGCAACTAAGAAAAAGTCTCCACTGTTGTGGCGGAGATGGTTCCCTTTTCTTGGGCTTCAAGACAGTCTGGTATATTATAATAAGTATTCCTTTTGTGTACAGAGTAGACTGGAAAGCTGCTAAGATCCTTCCCAACTCCCAAATTCTGTTATTTTTGTGAGATCACACATTTTCCAAGCAAGCTTCAGGATCCTGGACTTGGTGGAGAGCTGCATCCACTTGAGTTGCAACTCTAACTCTCCCTTTTATGTGGTGAGCAAAGAATGGGAAGGGGTAACTGTGCTTTTAAGATCTACTAGATCCAAAAGATATGAACAAGCTGCGTTCTCTTGGGATCATCAGTACCCTGGGGTCTATATTAGTGCCAGACTGGGAAAACATAAAAAGGGCAGGGCCCAAAGGTCCAGGAGAAAAGGGATTGGGTAGTAACATCAGCAGGAAGATGAATGTCATACTTTTATGGCATGGAATAGTTCCATGTCACCAGGTCCCGGGAGAGGGGCCTCTAGAACTGCCTTCCCCTTTCCCATCTTCCCACAGAACCCCCTGGGGTCATAGGTAGCTTTGCTGGTATTGCCAGTCCCTGCCAGGTAGGGGGGGGGTGTGTCTGTGTTGGGAGGGTTGTGCCTTGTGAGGAGTGGCTAGTGAGTTGCCGTCTTCCCAGTCATCCAGATTCTGGGCACTGGGCCCAGTGTTTTGTGGGAGGGACAGGACAGGACAGGGGCTGGAACAGGAGGCGGGACAGCAGGCCTCCGAGCTGAATCGAAAGCACTTCGGATTCGGAGATCAAACTGAGAAGAGCCATCGAAGACCCAGTGCCTGGAATCTCCTCCCAACCCTCCCACCCTAGGAGGCCCCGAGCCAGGATAGGAGTGGGAGGGGAGGGGTCCCAGTCCCCACTCTGGTACCGCTGGGCATCCAGGAGGAAAGGAGCAACAGTTGGCCTGCAGACCTGTGGGGGGGGGTGGCTTCTCCCCCCAGGGGGAGCGGCGTCAGGCCTGAGCCCAGCTGACAACACTGAGCAGCACCCAGAAGATGCCGGTTCCGCTGCTGCTGCTCCTCTTCTCCTTGGTCCTTGGCAGCAGGCCCTGGGTGCTCTCTCTGGAGAAGCTGTCAGGGTCCCACGACGATGCCCGGTGCTCTCAGGTAGGCTCCGGAGGGATCTTGGAGGGGGTTAAAGGATGGTGGGGAGAGAGCGCCCATTCCGGCTCGGGGCTTCTCCAGTGTCAGCCACCACCACCCAGCTCCGGTGTAACTGCCCTTTCAGGTCTGCCCAGGTAGGAAGCGGCTGCTGGGCTAGGGGGAAGGGCAGAGAGCGGGTGTGAGAGAGAAACAAGCAGCCGGCTCACCTTTTCCCTGCAGGCTACTGGCTCGGCTGTGTCCGGGCTCCGGCAGGGCTCACGGTTCTGTCCTTAGCAGCGGGCATCTCTGGGAAAGGTCCCAGCTTCCTGAAGGCCCTAGCTGTCTCTATGTACCCTCGAGGCACACAAGCTGAACCCTGCTTATGGGAGCTCAGGGACTCGTGTGGGAAAGTTGGGGCAGGAAACAGGGAAGCTCTGAACTCCCTTTCTTCCCCTAGGGTCTTTCCTGTCACCTTTGGGGTGAGTATCAAGAGAAGACTGGAGATGAGGCTTACCTTCCTGCCACTGGCTCCTTGGAGACCCCCACAGTGCCTTAGGTCTGGCTGAGCTGGTTCCCTAGAGCTTCCTAGGGAACCCCCCCTTTGTACTAGCATTGAGGGCACTGTTCTCCCCCCCCCCACCCCCCTTCACCCCTGTTCTGGTCTGGGTGGAGCGGGTATTTTCAAAGGCTGCCATTTATCTCCTCCAGAAGATGTGCTCTGCCTGCTGGAACCCACCAAAGACCCTGTGCTGGTGCCCACAAAGCTACAGACAGAGGTGGTCCTTCAGTGCAGGGGAGAGAGGAACTGTGTCCCCTGTGTGCGGGTGACCCTCCACCTGACAGTGCAGGGTGAGAGACTGGGTGGGGGGGAGCTAAAGAAAAGGTTTGTCAAACCGGAGGAGAGGTGGAGGGTAAAGGAGATCCTGGGGGAGGATGTGGGTTTAGGTAAGAAGTCAAAGGGACCTGGGGGAGGAGAGAGAAATCTGGTAGGGACACAGTCTGGCATGAACACTGGATTGAGGTCGGAGGATTTGGGTTCAAATCTTGCACCCTCCCATGTAGGATCATAGAGCCAGACAACAAAGAGACCCCAGGCACCATCTTTTCTGCAAATTGTCTTTTCTGACCTCCCTCTCTGGCATTTAAGCTCTCAGAATTCTCTTCTGTACAAAAGGATAAGGTTCCCAAGTCTCTTTTAGCTTTGAATTCTAAAATTGTAAGTGTAGGAAGAGGTGGGCTGGGCTGGGGATTGGACTTAAAAGGGAAAGTTCCTGATGAGAGAAAGGAAGGAAGGAGGAAGGAAAAAATGGGCTGGGAAAAAGAAGGGAAAAGGAGAGGGGTTGGCAGGAGGAAAGAGGGAGCAGGCCTGTGGCACAGGGCGGTTTGTTCTGCTCTTGCCATCTGTATATGTCACTAGGTCTGACGGGAAGAGATCCAGAGTGACTGACAAGAGAGGGGGAAGGACCGGAAAGCCTTTGGAAAGGAGGGAGGAAGGGGAAAGGGAGAAGGAAGCCAGTAAGTGTGGCCATCTGAGAGGACTCAGGCTGTCCACAGCAGGTTTGGGGAGAAGGATCTCCCCTTAAATTCTCTAGAGACGGCAGGAACTCAGCTGTTGGCTCGGGGTCCCTCCTACCTGGCTTCCTCATTATCCTAGAAGCTAAAGAAAGGAGGATCCCTTGGGATGCAACCCACAGCTTTATTTCCCAGCAAAGGGAATTCCAGAAAAGCTGGGAAAGGGGCCAGAAAACTTACTCACTGTCTCTGAGCTGGGGGTGGGCGGGGTTCTTGGGCAGGGGGGATCTGCCCTTACACAGTCATTTTAGAACCTAGGAAGGAGGATCCTGATGAGGTCTGGCTCCGGGAAGATGCTGAACTAACTTCTCACCCTTGGCCCAAGAATGGTGAGACAACCCCCTCTCTGCTCCCAGCCTCTCTCTGCTTCCTCCCTGGGGAAGAAGGGTTTTTTGCACAGTGTTCCCTTTGTCCCTGATCCCCGCTTTGCTCCTCAGACCAATTCCGGCTGCTCTTCCTAGCACAGTGTCTTATTATAGCCCTCTGCTATCACCTACTGATTCATAAATGTTTGCTGAGTTAAATTATATTGTGTCTTCCATAGAATCTCTCCAGGCAAAAGTCATCCTTTCCTTCCAGGCATACCTCTCCGACCGATGTGTCTTAGTGAAGGTAGAGGTGCCTGCCGCCATGGTACAACCAGGACAAAATGTGGTAGGTTGAAAGATGAAAGGGCAGGGAAGCTTTGGGGGGCTGGCCCATCATTTAAGCGTTATCCTAAAGCTTTTCCCTGAGATTCTACCCGGACACACATATTAGCACTGGAGACGTAATACGGGAAAACATCAGGCTTGAAGTCAAAAGACTTGGCTCTGGCACTCATTCTGTACCTCAGTTTCCCTAATTTGTAAAATGGGGACAGTGACTGTTCTGACTCCCTCATAAGGTTGTTTTCGGGAACAGATAAGGCGATAATTATGATGATGCTTTGAAATAAAAAATAAAACAAAGAGTATTTCAGGGAAGGAATTGACCTTGGGTAGAGCTTTTCCCCTCAACATAACGGGAAAGGAAGAAGTATTTATTAAGAACTTACTAGGTACTAGTCACTGTCTTTTCAGTGCTTCACAAATATTACCTCATTTGATTCTCAGAACAACCCTGGGATTCAGATGCTATTATTGATCCCAATGGAGGTTACAGTTGAGGAAACTGAGGCAGGAGCAGTTAAGTGACTTGCCCAGAATCCACTAGTAATCATCTGAGGCTAGAATTGAACTCAAGTCTTCTTGACTCCAGGCCTGTAGCTATCTGTCCATTTTGTCATTTAGAAATTAATTATATTATAGAGGCTACTAAACTTGAAGTCAAAACATCTGGTTTTGAATGATTCCTACATTTATCAGCTATGGACGAATCACTTTCCCTCTTTGGACCTTAATTTCCTTATCTCTAAAATGGGTCTCTGTACTCCCTCATAACTTCCCAAGGCTGAAGTGTGGAAATGATTTTTACTTTGCCTCTAGAGGAGCATGGAAGGAGGGACTGGGAGGGCCTGGAAGGTTAAAGAAAGTCAGGAGAGCTGAGGATGCAGTTAGTCACTTTAACACTGATCTTTTGTGGGGTTTTGGCTTTTCTTCAGGGCTCACTGGTATTTGACTGCTTTAAGGCACCAGTAGGGGAGGAAGTACGGATCTATACTGAGCCCCCCTATGAAAAAGAACTCAGTCATATACAACAAGTGCCAGGTGAGTGCCTGGCCACTGTGGGAAGGGAGAAACAAGATATGGCCCTGGCAAAATGGAAAGGAGGGGAAATTGGTCTTGGGTTTCTTTAGCTTTATCTTGTTGGATCCCTTCCCGTCAAATCTGCTTTCTTTCTCTCCCTATTACAACCTACTATCAGGAAAGGATCTGAAACTAACCGTTTTTATTTGAAATTGAGAGGTTTTTATAAATATAAATTTTTATTGACAGCTCTCATTTTTATATCACTTATATTTCTAATAGAGCCTCTTCTCTCCAAGAAAACCATCTAGTATGTCTAAGAATTCTTTAAAGTTTTTTTTTTCCCAATAGCTTTTTATTTTACACACAAAGGTAGTTTTCACCATTCACTTTTTCAAAACCTTGTATTCCAAATTTTTCTCCTTCCCTCCTGAGGACAGCAAGTAATCCAATATAGGTTAAATACATGCAGTTCTTCTAAAGATATTTCCATATTTGTCCTGCTTCCAAAGAAAAATCATCAAAAAGTGAAAAAAAATAGAAAAAAACAAGCAACCAACCAACCAAAAAAAATAGTATTGAAAACAGTATTCTTTCAAGGGATAATGTTATTTAAAAATTACTCATGCATATATACTGTCAAAAATTTTTATAATTATAAAATTTAAAAAAAATCCTAAAAAAATTTTGGTTTGGAATTAAGAAAGAATTTCCATCAATTTCTGAAATGACCCTAAACATATCTATATTATTAAAGCTTTTTATTTATAAAATATATGCGTGGGTAATTTTTCAACATTGACCCTTGTAAAACCTTCTGCTCCAAATTTTCCCCTCCTTCATCCCGCCTCCTCCCCTAGATGACAGGTAGTCTAATACACGTTAAATACTTTAAAATATATGTTAAATCAAAACAACAAAAACTGTTCTTTGATCCACATTCTGTCTCTATACTTCCCTCTCTAGATGAGGTATGATTCCTTCCATTACAAGTTTATTGGAATTACCTTGAATTACCTCATTGTTGAAAAGAGCCAAATCTATCATAGTTGATCATCACATAATCATCCATAATTTTTTAAAGAAAAAATAGTTCAGGAAAAGTACCTCTTTTTTGGTTCTGTTTTCTTTCTCATGGTTTTTCCCTTTTATTCTAATTTTTCTTTCTCAACATGACTCACATATAAATTGTGCATATTAAAATTGTGCATATTAAAAAAAGAAAAAAAGCACTTATTGATGTTTTACCTGCTCAGCCAGTGAATAAAAACAGTGAAGAGACAGTGTCCTCTCTCCTTCTGTTTTTTCCCTTATCCCTACTAAGAACCTTCATTCTATTCTCTCCTCAGATTGCGTCAGGCCGGAATTGCAGAACAGCGTCCCCAGCTGCTTTGGTATAGAACAGAGTCAGGTTGAAAGGAGGGGGAAGTTGGGAGGAAGAACAAATTGGGGGGGCTGTCGAAGACAGAGGGCAGTCTGAGTTGGGGGACAGACAGAATGAAACTCTTCCTTCCCTACCCTTAATTTCCTTCCAGTGCTGCCCTGGTTCAATATCTCCAATGAAGGGGATGATATACAGCTGGTGATAGACATCTCCACAGAGCAAAACTATTTCCTTTCTCTCTACTGGAATCAGAGCGGGGGTCGTAAAACAAAGTTTCTTGAAGTCCTGGTGAGAAAGGATCTAGCTTCCCTCTTTAACCCCTCATTTCTCTTTCACCCTATCAGCTTTTCCTTCTCCCCCCAGAAATCTCCCCTCTGGCTCCTGACTAGGATCTCCTAATCAAATCTCTTCTGATCCCCTCCCCTTCAACCAACCAATTTTGAGTCTTTCAGTCTCTCCCCTTCCTCTCAATCTCTGAAGTTCCTCTTAGGGTCCCTCCTATCTTTCCTGTCTTTCCTCCTTCCTGACCCCTCCTTTGCTCAGACCATCCCCTATCTCGAGCTTGTTCTCTGGTGACAATCAGTACATCCTACATGTGGTGTTCTCTGACAAGTTTAAGAGTTCCTATCTTCCCTTCTGCCCTTACCCTTAATTCTAAGAGCATTTTTATTTTAAAAAGAAACTCTCAAAAACAAGAAAGCCTCCAGGACCCAAATGGTCAATCTGTAATGATAGAATTTCATGCACTGGTGATTTGCAGAAAGGGAGATTACTGGGGAATAGAGCTGCCCCAAGCTTTCATAAATCATATTATTCCTCTAATCTCAGTCCTGGTTGGCTCCTTGGTCTTTTGTTTGCTTTCCAAGAGTTGTCTTCTCCCCCTCCCTGCCCTGATTGCCCATCCCACTTCCCAGTAGTAGTAGTAGTATTATCTCAGATTCTGTCCTTGATTTGTCCCCTAGACAGGACCACAGAATATCACCCTGAACCAAACGGATCTTGTCCCTTGCCTCTGTATTGAGGTAAGAACTGAACCTATTCAAGATTTGAAGCTGGCTGCTGGTGGTGGTAGATTTAGAATTGTCTCCCTGAGCCAGAGGAGTATGGGAGGAGCATAAAGGGGGATGAGAGAAAAAGGAAGAAAGGACCCTGTTCTTAAGTCAAAGGAAGGTTAAAATTTGCCTTCTGTTCCTTCCCCAAATGGATTCGTTTTCCAGATGTGGATAAAGGAAGAGGAAGATGCCATCAGAAACTACCTTTGCCCATTCAAGGAGGGTGAGAGAGTTTGGGGCCTGGGATGGAAGCAGAGGGAGGCAGTGTCTGGTCTTGGAGTGTCAGGGCGGGTGTGGAGCTAGGAATACAGAGGGGAAATAAAACGTGATGAGAGGGATGGGACAGATCCTCTGGCAGGTGCACAGGTGAGGAACACCCGGGTCTCCCACAACCCTTCCTCTCTAGACCCCAAAGCCCACAAGAACTTGTGGAACCAGACCAAACTGAAGCTGAAGTTCTTGGGGACAGTAAGCCTGAGCTGGATGGTGGAGGCGCCCTGCTCCTTGTCTGCCGAGATCATTCTCTGTTGGAAGCCGGTGGATAGCGAGCTCTGCTACCCGCTGCCGGTGCCCCTGCCTCAGAAGAATGTCACTCTGAATGTAAGGGAAGGGAAGACAAAGTTGGGGGCTAAGAGGGAGATGGGGAATTAAGGAGTAGCAGGGGAATAGCTGAAGGAGGAGAGAAGGGAGAAACCAGGGATGGTTACCTGGAAATTAGCTCAGATAATCCAAAAAGTGGAGAGGATATGAGAGAGGTAGACACAGACACAGACACAGACAGACAGACCGAAAGATTCACACACACACACACACACACACACACACACACACACACACACACACACACACACACACACACACACACACACCCTGTGACTGCTAACCTAGAGGATCTCCTTCTCTCCTTCCCTCCTCTTCTCTGCAGAAGTTCCAGGACCTCCCTCTGCTGACTCTCCATCCTAATGTCTGTGTTCAGGTGAGATTCCAAAGGAAGAGAAAGAATTCTGATCCCAGTAGAACTGGAGCTCTGGAATCTGTTTCTAACTCGGTCACAAACTCCTTATGGGACCCTGGCCTGCCCCTTCCCTTTTCTGGGACTCAGTTTCCTCATCTGGCAAATGATTAGACTCAGACCCACTTCTGTCTACTCCCAGGGACTGTTTGGAGGACCACCTTTGGTGCAATGGAAAAAACATTAGCATAGGAGATCATCAGGTTTTAGGACTGGCTATACTAGGACCTAGCTTTGTGACCTAAAACAAGTCACAAGGGGCCTCAGGTTCCGCATCTGTACAATTGAGGATTGGGCTAGATAAGGGATTCTTACACTCACTTTCCTCAGACTCAAAGGATTGGTGGATAAATTTCAAGGGGTCTGGGAACTTAGAAAGGATGAAAATCACTGCTTTCTTCTTGCCAACCTTTAACTGAAATGGAGCATTTTCTTCAATTATGAATATAAGAGGAGACCATAGCATTCATCATACTGCCAGCAGGACCCAGGGTACAAATCCTGGTTTGAAAGTCCAGCTGAGCTAGTAGGTGGAAGCACAGGACCTCTTGTCCTCAGACGTCATATTTTTCTGACAAATACTTGTTTTTTTAATCTTGAAGATAAGATAAAATATATGAAAGAACTTTTTGAAAATATATAAATTGCCATAAAATTTGTGAGGGATTATCATCATTATTCTCCAACCTTTGACTTAATGGGCATAGAAAACTTCCAATATAAAAACTTCTATCAATGCAGTGAGGTAGTTGCTTTTCAGCCCATGGTCCTGGAGCTGCCTGGAACCACTGAATAGTTAAGTGAGTTGTCCAGGATCTCAAAGCTAGAACTGGACACAGATCTTCCTGATTCATTACGTACAATACCAAAATTCCTCCTCCTCATTATAACTTATTTTTACATTTAAACTTATCCTCAATACAAAAATAGGCAGAAAAATATATATATATGTGTGTGTGTGTGTGTATCTATATCTATATATGTGTACACACACACACACATATATAAATTTTAGGTTTGCAAACATTGTCTCATTTGATTCTCACAATGATCTCTGGGAAGCAGATCCTCTTATTATCCTCATTTTATAAATGAAACTGAGGTTGTGACTTGCCCAGTATCATAAAGCTGAAATAACTGTCTGAAACTGGATTGAATTTAGGCTTAGTGATCTATCCACAAAGTGACTTTTGTTGTTAAATCATTTTCAATTTGTGATCCCAATTTTTTTTTTGGCAAAGAAACTGCAGTGGTTTGCTAAATTTTTTTCCTAGCTAATTTTACAGATGAGGAAACTGAGACAAATAGGGTCAATTGACTTGCCTAGGCTCACTAGTAAGTGCCTGAAGGCTGGATTTGAACTCAGGCTCTCTTTACTCCAGAACAAATGCTCTATTCACTGAGCCACCTAGCTGCTTATTATTATTTTTATTTAGCGTGTGTGCCCTCCTCCTTTCCCCATCCCCTGCCTTTTCCCTTCCTTTTACCTGGAGACTTCTCCTCATCAGGCCTCCTGATTCTCCTTCTTTCCTGCAGGTATGGAGTGGGGAAAAGCTCCAGATTCAGGAATGCCCACAGGAGAGTGAGTGAAATATGGCCTAGGGAAGAAAGGGGGGAAGTGGTCTGGCCTGGGGAAGAAACAAGTTAAGCTGGGGGAGGAGAAGGTGTGGTGGTCAAGTTGAAGAGAATGAAAAGTTCTCATTCTAATTTTTCTGACCTTTAATCCCTCCCAGATATTCTGGGTCCTCTAAGGGATGACATGCTGCTGCTGGAGACTTGGGGACCTCTGCAGAACCACTCTTTCTGTGCCATGGAGAGCAGTGGGTGCACCCCACTGCCAAGCATGGCCCATACGGTAAGACCCAACCCCACATCCTATAGCTCTTTTCCTATTCCGTATGTCTTCCTCTCCCATCCCCAAAAGGCACTCTGAACTGCAGCCCCCCCAGTCTTCCAGTGAGGTTTCCCACCCTCCTCTGGCATTGAATTTGGAGTCAGGAAAACACATATTCACATCTCAACTCAGTGACTTACTAATTTGTGATTTGGGGCAAATCAGTTACATCTTTGGTGCCTCCATTTCCTTATTTGCAAAATGTAAAATTTGTAAAATACTCAGTAATATCCAAGATCCCTCCTCCCTTTTTGTCCTTGATTTGTTTTACTCCCTGGTTTTTTCCTTTCAAACCCTTTGGCCATAAGGCTGAGATCACTTGCAGGTCCCCAAAGTAAGGTTTGAAGTTTGAAGGGTCTTACCTCTATGCACCTCCCTTCTTTCCCTCAGCTCCTTCCCCCTACCTTGGAGCTCTCTCCTTTCTTCCCTCAAGTTCCCTCCTCCTCTGCCTGCCCTCCACAATTTCCCTCCCCCCAGCTCCAGTGGCCTCCCCTCCCCCCATGTGACAGCTCCTATCTTTGGCTTGACAGAGAGCAGCCTTCTTTGGAAAACAGCTTCTTCAAGACTTGCAATCCGGTCAGTGCATGCAGGTCAGTAGAGGCAAGAAGCTGGCAAAGGTGGGCAGGTAGTGGGCGGGAGGGCAACCCAGTGAAACATCCAGGACTGGGAGAATGGAAGGAAGGCTGGAGAGAGGCAGAAGACCCGCCTTTGGGTTCCAAATCTGATGCTTCCATTGTGGCAGTCACTTTACTCTGCCCCTTGTTAGGTACCTCAAATCTAATATGGGAGCAATAAAGAATTGTATGGTACAGTGGGAAACTCACCTTTGATTCTGTGTGGCTTCTGGATTTGACACTTATTATTGGGTAACTGATAATCATTTAGCATTGCTATGCCTCAATTTTCTCATCCATAAAATTCAGACAGTGATCTAGATGGCTTCTGAGGTTCCTACAACTCTTAGGTCTATGATCCTATGATTTTAAGCAAACAGGTTAGAACTGGCCTTAGAGTTAGGAAAACCGGGCTTCATAGCCCCACCTCTGACATATAGTGGTTGTATGACTGGGCAAGTCACTTAACCTTCTCCCCCCTCCTCAAGTGCCCCAGGCCACTGACTAAGATCATAAGAATCATGGCAGATGGGAAGAGGGAGTTTCCTGATGTGGAAGTTCCCTGTCAATGAAATCAGAATTCTGAACCCAAACTCACCCTTCCTGCCTCACAGGGTTGTAAGTGCTTCGAATGAGTTATAAGCAAGTCATGTTCCTTTCTTCTCTTTTTTCTTCTTCATTTTTTCCTTTGTGAAATTAGTAGGGGAGGAGGGAAGGAAGGAAGGGAGGTGGCACTGGATTAAGATGATCTGTTTTGAGGTTCTTTCCAGCTCTGCCATTCTGCCTTCTCAGACCCTCAGGTCCCTCCCAAGTTATTCTTCTTCAAATGTTCTACATTCTAAGGTCTCTTCTGGAACGAACACTGTTCTAACAGTCTATGTTTCATGGTCCCTCAGATGGCATCATTTTTAAAGTGTCTAATATATGTCACTGCTATTTCCTAGAGAAGTCTCTCACCGTCTAAAATAGCCTCTTCTCCTCGTAACAAATACGGGCAGTTTATAAAAACAAATCAACCCAGTAGCCATGTTGGAAAATGTGTCCCCCATTGCACTGCTGTGTGATCCATCTCCTAAGCTCACTGATGAGAGCCAAGCTTCACCATCAATCAGTTCTCTGAGGTCAGGATGGATCAATGCATTGATCAGAGATCTGAAGTCTTTCAGTGTTGTTTCCTTTACTTTACTGTGATCATTGTGTAAATTATTCTCCTTGGCTAACATGCAATATTGTAAAGTTCCTTCTGATTGTCACATTCTGTGTTCTTACATTTTATGGTTTCAGGTCTCTGCCAGATCTAAAAGTCTGTGCTTAGGTTCCTTGCTTGCCCTGACATTTCATGGGCTAACACTATTAACAAGGTCCCTTCTGGTTTTAATCCTAGTCTTTAAAGTCTCTATGAGAACTAATATTCTGTTATCCTATAATAAACACCACCCATAAGGATCTATTTTGTACAGAGTTCTAGGCTGAACCTTCTAGGAAGATGTGGAGGAAGCAAGGACCCGATCTAGCTGTAAGGAGATAATTGACTAATGAGGAAACTAATGAACACAGGAAGCAAATAAAAAGCCTCCAGTGCTGTTTTTCTATATCCCACAGCACCTTACAAAGTGCCTGCCATATAGGAGATGATTGATGTAGGAAACCTGATCTCTTGCTATTTGTAGTGAGCTTTGCCATCCCCTGCTCTCTCTCCCTCCTCCCCCCCCCACAGGCTGGCCTCTGGGGAAATACTCATTTTTAGACGGCATTATTAGATTTCTTTTTATGCTATAAGACTGTGGAGTATGTGGTAATTTTTCTGCCAGGAATGAATTTCTCTTTGCATTTAAATTTCTGATCTTAGAACCTTCCAGGAAGGGTTTTCCATAATTTCTTGATAATTTGCTGTCATGTTAAAACAGAAGAATATAAACAAACAACACTACTAACTCTTCCTCTAACCTGTTACAAGTTCATGGGCAAGTCATTTAGATTTCATGCTCTTCAATTTCCTTCCAAGTTAAAATGTAAAAGGAAAGAACAGCAACAACAAAAACTCTGAATACCATGTAATTATAATCACCAAACTTGGCTCAAAAGAAGAGATAAGAAAATACGCCTCCTTCCTTTCTTTGCAGAGGTGCATGCACTATCAGGTATCTTGGCTAGTTTTATCAAACCGATTTTCTTCCCTCTTTCTTATTTATTCTCTATTACAATGGCTTGCTGGATAGGGATAGTGGGAAAGATATGCTCAGAAATGAAGGTGATGTAAAAACACAAGATATTTTAATAAAAATTTAATAAAAATAAATTTTAAAATATAAGAAGGATTGGACTAGTTCTAAAAATCTATGATTCCATGAAGACTAGAAATTTCCTGATGCTCAAATCATGTATATTTCAATATACATGAATCATGTTATAATTAATTTCATAATTTTATGATTTATTTTATTACTTATTTATTCATATTTCTCAAAATGTAACCAAATTGCATTTTGAAAAACTCCTGATATACCTGTTGTTATGGGGAATACTAGGAAATAGCATTTATAGGTTTCTATCTTGATGGAACTTAGTCTAGTTGTAGAGACAGGATATCATACATGAAACATACATGATAATATAAGATAAAATATAATGACTGTATTGGTCCAAATATAAGGTATCCCTAAATATAGTCTTCAGAAAAAGATCTATTTGAAAGGAAATATATCTGAGTGTATTTTTAAAAATACATACAGGTTTTTATATAAGCCAGATATTATGGAAAAGTACAGCATTTATTTGAAGCAGTGGAAGCGAAAAACATTTGGGAAGATCTTTAAGGAGATGAGAAGATTAGGAGGCCGGGGAACATTCAGGAAAGGTATCCCTGAAGAAAAGCAAACATAAGATAGTCCTTAAATTGAGATTTGGAAGGATATCTAAGATTTTGGGTATGGGCAGGCATAGCATAGGGAGTGTGGGATTCAAAACCAGGAGATCTGGGTTCAAATTCCACCCTTAATACTTATTGTCTGTGTGTTGTTGTTGCTCAGTATAGCCCCATTTGGGGTTTTCTTGGCAAAGCTGCTGGAGTGGTTTTGCCATTGCCTTCTCTAGCTCATTTTATAAATAAGTTACCGGAAGCAAACAGGGTTAATGATTCGTCCAGGGTCACACTTGACTGGGCTGAATTTGAATTCAGGAAGTCTTTCTGACTCTGGGTCTGAATTCTCTCCACTAAGCCACCTAGATGTTCTATGTGTGAACGTGGGAACATCCACCAACCTTTTCCCAGGCTTAATGTCATTACCTGTCAAATGGGAACAATAGCATTCATCAGGAAGTATTTTGTGAAGCTGAAACCGCCAGGAAGGGTTCCCAGATTCGGAGCTGAAAAGGGCCTTTAGAGCTCACCTAGTCTAGAACAGTTAGGGGCCTGGATCTATAATTTCTACTGATTATCAAACGGATGTCAGCATCTTAGAGAGAGCTGCTGAGAACACTTATCCAGGGTTACACAACCAGGTCGTCAAAGGCGTCAAATTCCATCCATGAACCCACTGCCTCTCTCTCTAGTCTAACTTTTCCAACAGAGGGCCAGATATCTAAAGAGCCGCGTCCAATTCACATAGATACTGACTGAGTAAACCTCTGACCGGGAATGTGATCTCTTTCCCACCTCCCTTACTACCCAGGTCAGTCTCTCTCTCTCTCGCAAGGGCGGGAAGTTCCTCAAAGGCTCGAAGATGAGTTGTTCCGGTGGTAGAGATTCTGGGATGGCTTTGGAAGAATTTCAGCGATGGGGTCTGGCGGAGGGAAAGGAAGCAAGGCAGGATATGATCCTGGAAGAGGAAAAATGAGGAGGCAATCCATCATGCCGGGAGGGCTCCGGGAAAGTAATGAATTGCTTATCTTTCAGTTGTGGAATGACACGGGGATCTTGTGGGCTTGCTCTCTTCAAAAGTGTGAGTCCAGAGGGGTAGGGGAAAGGCGGGGACCCGCTGGCCGGAGGGAAGGGAAGAGCCTCGAGGGAGGGGATCTGTGGGATAGTGGTGTCTGCCTCCCCTCCCCCCCACTCCTCCCCCCCCCCACCCCACCCCGCGGGCCCACGTCCCAAGCCCCGGCGCCGACTTCTGTCCTCAGACACTCATGAGCGGTGGGTCCTGGTCTGGCTGGCTTTCCTGGTCCTGGCTGCTTGCATCCTGCTTCTCTTCCTGCTCCACAGAGACGGGATGAAAGGTGAGAAGCGGCCCCCTCTCTCAGGGTCGTTACCTCCCGGCCGGTAAGAACAGACCTCTCCTGCCCGGGCCTCTCGGGGTTTTCCTCTTCCTGACCAGCCGGGGTGTAGCGAAGGGCGGGTTAGGAAGTCCTTAGCGGGGAGGGAGGAGAGGGAGGTGGGGCATACCCCTAGAAGGATGAGACCGAGGCCTAGAACGCCGAAGGCACACGCCGAGCCCGTTCTCGCTGATTGGCTGCCTCTGCCCCTCTCCCTTCACAGGGTGGCTGCAATTCTTGAAGGACGATTACCGCTATGGGGGTGAGTTTCAAGGGGGTCCCAGGCCACACCTCCGTACAGTGGGACTCGGGGCTAGGACAGAGGCCCGGATGTTCCCGGCTGGGGCGGGAGAGCGCCTAACGGCGGCTGTCTTTGTCGCAGGGGCCGCGCGGGCCCGCAGGGCCCTGCTCCTCTACTCTCCGGACCACGCCGGCTTCGAGCGCCTCGTGGGCACGCTGGCCACGGCGCTGGGCCAGCTGCCGCTCTCCGTGGCCGTGGACCTGTGGCATCGCAGGGAGTTAAGTGCTCTGGGCCCCCTGGCCTGGTTTCACGCCCAACGTCGCCAGGCGCTGCAGGAAGGCGGGGTGGTCATCCTGCTCTTCTCCCCCGGGGCCGTGGCGCTGTGCCAGGAGTGGCTGCACGAGGCGCGCGCCCCCCAGGGACCAGCGCGCCCCGCCGACACCTTCGGGGCGTCTCTCAGCTGCGTGCTGCCGGACTTCCTGGAGGGCAGGGCGGACCGAGGCTACGTGGTGGCCTGCTTCGAGGAGCTGCTCCCCCCGCAGGGGATCCCCGACCTCTTCCACGCGGTGCCCGTCTTCTCCTTGCCCTCCCAGATGCCCGCCTTCCTGCGGGCCCTAGTGGGGCCTGCCACGCGGCGCCGGGACACTGTCAGCGCGCAGGCCGCTCGCGTGGGTCAGTACCTCCGGCCCGCCCTGGAGGAGTGCCTGCAGCTGGGGTCATCGTCCTCCCTCTGACCCGGCGGGCCCCGGGGCAGGAAGCGGAGTCCGGCCTCGGGACCCGGAGCAAAGGTCGCCTCTCCCCTGGAAGTCCCGCCCGTCGGTGCCTGAGAACCTGTGGGGGAGGGGGAGGGGAGCCCGGCTTTGGGCTGTGCGGGCACATGTGGGTAATAAAGATGGACTTATTTTTGTAGCTTCCGAGCTTCCAGTCTATGCATCTGTGCTAAGATCTGGGGAGGCCTGGACCCCTCCCTCGCGGGGTCCGCGCGTCGTCTCTTTAAAAGCGCGGACAGGTGCAGCTCGAGGCCCGCTCCCATTGGTCGCTCTGGCAGCGACGTCAAGGCACATGGCCAGCCGCCATTGGTGAAAGGGCTGGCACCGCCCCCTAGACTGCGGAGCTTGCGAAGGCTCCCAGCCGCGCGGAGGCTTGCGGCGGCGGCGGCTTCGGCGGCGGCGCGGCTTCAGTGGCGGCTTCGGCGGCGGCGCGAGGGCGGCTGGGCTGGGCGCGGCCCCTGGAGCCCCCGGGCCATCCGGGCTCTAGAAGACGGCGGGTACGGACGGCCCCACCCTCCGCGGGTCCCGCCCCCTCCTCTCCCCTCCCCCGCCCCGCCCCGGAACTGAGGGGGGGGCATGTGTCATTCCCCCCCGCCCCAGTCATCCCCTCCCCCCAACCCCTCTCTTCCCACCCCCTCCCCCCCGCCGTTTGATAGGAGCCCCCTGCTGTCCCTCTTCCCTTCAGTACCTCCGTTAATGTCGGCCCCCTAGTATCACCCCCTTCCCCCCTGAATCTGTTAATATCAGCCCCTCCCAGCGTCGGCTCCCCAAATACGTGATTAAAATCAGCCCCCCCCGTCTTGTCCCGACCCCCTGACTACTTGGTTTAAAATCAGTTCCCCTTCCCAGGATCGCCCCGTCTCAGATAGAGTCCTCCTCCGTGTGGTGGTTAACCTCAGCCCCGGCCCCCCCTTGAGCACCCCACTGGGGGCAGCCTCCCAGTGCTGTCCCCTTCCCCTAAGCGCCTTCCTCTGGCATTTCCCTTTCCCCTCCAGTACCTGGAGAGTGCCCCCTTTTCCTTAGCCCCCGCTAATTAACCCCCGCCCTCTTCTTTATCAGGTAGTCCTCTCTGCTTCCCCCCTCCCCCTCAACGCCAGCCCCTTTAATATTTCCATTCCTTTCTTAATAACAAACCCCCATGTTGTCCCATCCCTCTCCCCACAGCGCCCCTTCTCTCTCAGTGTTGGCATAAGTCTGTTTTCTCTCCCTCCCAGTATCTGTGTAAACCTCCCTCTCCACACCCCTGGAATCACCATGATCGTCTCTCCCCCACCTCCGGCCCCCCAGCCCAGCTCCTCTGCAGATGCCCCCACTCTCACGGTCCCCCTCACCCGCTGGGCGCTGGCCCTTTGCTGGGCCGGGTTTCGCCCCCCTTCTCCTCCCCGTACTATAACCTGACTCCTCTCCCACTCCCCTCCCGGGGGACCACCGGGGCTGCCTCCGGCTTCCTTCCTAGGCCTGCCCCCTAACTAGAGAGCACAAGTTAGTTCTTCCTGTCCCCATGGAGACACTTTCCTAAGGACTGGTTTCCTTCCCAATTAATTTCCACTTCCCTGGAAACAGAGCAGCTCCGGGCTCAGTATTTCTCTATCTGCTGCTCCTCTTCCCTGATTTCCAGGAGAACCTGCCATCTTCCCCCGGCCGAGTCTTCCTCCGGTGCATGTTCTCATCACTACCTTTGGCTCTTTCCCCCCAGTTCCCCCGAACAGGGACACGCACCGGCTTCCCCGAGGGAAGATGGCCCCAGTTCTCTGGAGAAGCTTGGTTCCCATCCTGCCATGGTGTCTGTGCCTCTTTTTGAGCTTCCCAGTCCCTGCGTGGCTCCAGTCACAGCCCTGCCACACCTGCCGGGAACCTGGTCCACAGCTTCAGCAAGGTGAGTGCCTTCTTCCCGCTGCTACGCTCCTGCTTTCTAAGTGTTTAGGGCAGAGCCGCTCATTATGGAGTGGATGAGTCCTGCCCTTCTCTTTCCCAGGGCTTGGAACGGACAGTCCGGGGACAACTTTGGAGGAGGGAACACTGCCTGGGAGGAGGAGAAGCTGTCCAAGTATAAGGACAGGTAGTTTGGAGGACTGGGAGACCATGGGGTCTCGGGGTTGAGGCAGGACCTCCTTCCCAAGGACAGGGGGATTCTCCTCTGCTTATGCCCCATCTGTGCCACGTCGGGGGCCAGGAGCGGATCGAAGCCTTCCCCCTCTGCTAGGGACCACTGGTGGGATTCACTGGCTAGGCCCAGCGGGGGGGAGGGAGGGCCAGGCAAGGGGCAGGGCCGGACCTCAGCTTGTTCACCTGTCTCACTTGGCCAGTGAGACCCGGCTGGTGGAGGTGCTGGAGGGCGTGTGCAGCAAGTCCGACTTTGAATGTCACCGACTCCTGGAGCAGAGTGAGGAGCTGGTGGAGACGTGGTGGTTCCACAAGTGAGTGGGCTCCCTGCGGGCTCGGGGAACACAGGTTGGCAGGAGGGAGCATCTCCCATCAGTCCAAATACCAGGTCATTGTCGGGTCGCTTTTACCATATCACATCCCACCTTGGGTCACGTTGTTTGTGTTGAGCCTCGAGCTCCCCTTCCCCCCTTTGGATTGTAAGCTCTTTGAAAGCAGACACTGCTGATTTTTATCTCTGTAGCACCTAACACAGTGTGTTAATGGTGCTCAATAAATGTATTTTTAATTGAATCAAACTGACCTGAGTTGTTTTGGGAAGCAACTCACCTGGGAAATGAGGTGGTGTGGCAGAAAGAGCACTGGATTTGGAATCCGAAAACCTGCAAGTCTGATGCTAATCTGAAGCAGGTCCGAGCCAGTTAGCCTCTGGGGTTGCTGCTAAAGTAAGGGGAGCGGGGCTGGACGATGGCTCACCACCAGACCAGCGCGGCTCCTTGGTTGACCAGCCCTGAGGAAGGGAGGACGCTGGGCCGGGTCCTTCAGAGAGCCTCGACCCCACTCTTTGTGGCATGTATTGTGTCCCGCCCCTTTAATGGTGCCCCCACCCTCTCAGGCAGCATCAGGCCCCCGATCTCTTCCAGTGGCTTTGCATGGACTCCCTAAAGGTTTGCTGCCCTCCCGGAACCTATGGCCCTCCTGTCAGGGTGAGTTGCTCAAACTGCCTCTGGGAATGGGGTGGTGGGCGTGTGGGCATCTGCTCCTCGGGGGCCCTGCAGAGAGTGTGGCATGGAGTTTGAGGGAAGCCATTGAACTTGTCTCAGCTTCTTCCCTTTCTTTTTCTGACTACACTGGATTTATTTGTGCAAGAGCTTTTCAATTTTAGCTAGTCAAAATTGCCATTTTCTCTTCCGAGGCCTTCTCTGACCCTTGTGTAGTTAAGCTGTCTCCGTCCCTTCATCTCCACTTGTCTTATATGACCTAGCCTTAATTCCTCTATCTGCAAATTGGGAATAATGATACTTGTCCAGCTCCCGGGTTATTTGTGGAGATGAAATGAGGTAAAAAGTGGAGAAGGACAGTGGCAAAGCCCAGTGTGGTACCATGTGCTGGTATGGAGGTGTGATAACCAGGCCCTAGACTCAGACTAGGCCCAGTTGTGATGATAGGAGATGAAGGGGTGGTACTGTTCTGGAGAGCTCCATGTGCCTGAGGGTGTTTGGGAGGGCTGGTGGATCCTGGGGGTAAGGGAGTAATAGCTTTTGCCAGCCCAGTTCCAAGGCTGTCCTAGCTTAGGATGGGTGATGTCTCCTTACAGCCTGTCCCGGGGGCACGGAGAAGCCTTGCAGTGGTAATGGGCACTGTGACGGGGAGGGCACCCGACAGGGCAGTGGGCGCTGTGACTGCCAGCTCAGCTATGGGGGCCCCACCTGTGCCCAGTGTGGGGACGGTTACTATGAAGCCACTCGAAACTCCAGCCACCTGGTATGTGAGGGTAGGTAGTGGGCCAGGGCCAGGGAGGCCCTTGGGTTGGGGATGGAGATGGCGTGGTGGCTCAGCTGTCAAGGGGGCCCACCGTCTTCCCCATCTCACCATCCCTCCCTTTGTCTCTGCCTTCCTCAGCTTGCTTCGGCCCCTGTTCCCGTTGCTCGGGCCCCAAGGAGGGCAACTGTCTTCGCTGCAAACAAGGTTGGGCCTTGCACCAGCAAAAGTGTGTGGGTGAGTGCAGCAGAGTGGGGCAGACTCAGGACAGGCCTCCCACTCTTTCCAGGGGGGCTTTGTGCCAAGGATTAGGAGAGGTGGGCCGCTAGGAGCCATGTGACTCTGAGCAAGTCATTCAATGGGCTTCAGTCTTGTCTTCTGTAAAAATGGAACTAAAATATTGTTGGATGAAGAATTGTGAAAGACTTAGCTCTTCTCAACAATCTAATGATCTAAGACAATCCCAAAGAACTAACAGTGAAACAGATCATCTGCCTCTGGAGAAAGAACTTATTGTTTGAAGACAGTCTAAAGGATGCTACTTTTTACTTTCATTTTTTTTTCCTTTTGGGGTTGTCTCGTGCAAAATGACTAATAAGGAAATGTTTGCATAACTGCACATGTAGGCCCTGTATCTGATTGCTATTGTCTCTGGGAAGGAGGGAGGGATAGAACTCGAAACTTTAAATAAAAATGTTTTTTAACAATGGAAAAAAAAAAAAAAAGAACTACTTTTCCCTTGTGGGTTGTTGTAAGGATCAGGTGAGTGTAATGGATATGAAAAGACTTGAAAAGAATAAACTGTTGTGGATACACATAGAGTATTGTGGGGCCTGTGAGGACAGGGTCCCCATGAAATCAGAGGGGGTTAGTAGTGGAGGGAGGTCTCTGAAAGCCTTTCCTTCTCCACAGACATCGATGAGTGTGGGACAGAGATGGCCACCTGCAAAGCCAACCAGTTCTGCGTGAACACGGATGGGTCCTATGAGTGCCGAGGTCAGACCCAACTTTGGAGGTGGAGGCGGGGGAGAGGGAGGCCCCTTGGGAGGGACAGCCGCTCTTTCGGTCTCTTACGGCCAACTCCCAAGTTTCGTCAGATCGCGGAGTCCCATTCACGGCCCTTCTCCCCTTTCTCCCCAGATTGTGCCAAAGCCTGCGCTGGCTGTATGGGGGCAGGGCCTGCCCGGTGTAAGAGGTGCAGTGCGGGCTACCGCCGAGAGGGAGCCAAATGCTTGGGTGAGGGAGCCTCCTTTTTGTCTGGCCCGCCCAACACTGAGGAGTGGTGGGCCTGGGGACTCTGGGTCATGGGGGGCAGAGGAGGCCTGACCTCTCCTCCATCCCCCAGATGTGGACGAGTGTGAGGGTCAGGAGGAGGTGTGCACGGGCCCCCACGAGCTCTGTGAGAACACGGACGGAAGCTACCGGTGCGCCTGTGTGGAGGGCTACGAGAGAGGCCAGGAGGGCTGTGTGCCACGGCAGCTGGAAGGTGAGCGGTGCCTTGGGGGTGGGGCTGGGGGGGCTGCCTGGGGTAGCAGAAGCACCTTCTGGGCAGTCTGGTGGCCCCTGCAGAGCCGAGCTTCCCACCCTTCCTGTCGGTCTCCAAGGAGATTGCCCAGAGGCCTGCCCAGCGCTTATCTGGCCACTGGCCATCTGTAGTGTCTACAGCCCTTCTCCCAAGCCCTTCTTTTCTCTCTCCTTGACTGCCACAGCCCAGATAGCTCTCTCCCAATGCCTTGCTTCCGTTGGTGACTTTTACATATACCTTACCCGGCTTCTGTCAACCTGGCCTATCAGATAGAACCTTAGATCCAATATCAGGATACCTGAGATAGACTCACTCAGGGACCCGGGGCACATCCCATTTAAAAAGATGGTTCCTCATCCTCAAAAGGAGTGAGAGCAGCCAGCGGTGAGGTGGTTTTTAGGACTGAGAAGGTTTTGAATGTAAGAGTTTGTGAGGTTCAGAGCGTTGTTTGCTCATGATCTCTTCTCTTCCTCTTCAGAGCCCAAGCCAGGAGGCTTCTTCTCCGAGGTGACCGACGATGAGGTGGTGGTCTTGCAGCAGATGTTTTTTGGTGTCATCATCTGTGCCCTGGCTACACTGGCAGCCAAAGGTGACATGGTCTTCACTGCCATCTTCATCGGGGCTGTGGCTGCCATGGCCGGATACTGGCTGTCAGAGCGTAGTGACCGTGTGCTGGACGGCTTCATCAAAGGCAGATAGAGAATTGCTACAGGTGGGAGGGTTCCCCCCTCCCTCTCTACAGTGCCGGGCCAAGGGGGGGTCGGCTCAGGTTGAGCCCAAGGACTGAAAACTGATGGTGGGGGGAGACTGGATCTAGATGGACAGGCAGCTTGGGCAAGTTAAGGTTTGTGTCAAGGAGGAAACAAGTCAGCAAACCTTAACTCTAAGCCCTGCCCTCCCAAGCCCGAGTGAATCAGGACTGCCAGCTCCCAGGTGCCACGCCAGTCCTCTGCTAAGCTCAGTGCCTCTCTCTGTCCCTTGGCTTCTATCTTTGTGGATGTGGCCCCTCCAGGCAGAGCTGGAGATGGGAATGTCTCCCTCCTAGCCACAGGCTAGGGCTGCAGTTATTTTGTGTTTATGTGTGGGGACCGGGCCAGGGTTCCATCCTTTCCTCTGGCCTTACTCCCCTTCTCTACTAGATGCACTTCCTGTGGCCTTCCGCTCCCCTGTGCAGCGGGACTCCAGGCCATCCAGTGATGCTGGGGCCTACTTGTTGTAGGAACTGGCAATGGAAGGGTTTTGAAAAAAATGCCCCTGGAGGCAGGGCCCAAAACTTTAAAGGGAGTTGGGAAGGGGGGTGGGAATGAGATACTGAGAGGGAGGACAAGTCCTGGCTAAGTGATTTTTAAAAATTATTTCCTCCTTTTGGTAGTGCCTATGACCTTGGCTACACAGCTGTGCCCCATATTCTCCCTTCTCCCCTCTTTAGTCCTGGAAACTGGGAGGCACAGGGAGGTGGTCCATGCAAGGGAAGAGGAGCAGAGGGACAGAATCCTCCTGCATGGTCCCTGCCCTTGCTTTTGCCCACACTCACTCAACTATTTATTCATCTCAGGAAAATAAAGTTCTTCATAAATCTAGTAGTGACTCCAGCATCTCTAAGCCCCCTCTGCTATCTACCCCAGGCCTAGCTTCCGGCTTGACATATTGTACATTTGTCTAATGGTCTATGAGGGATGGCATATAAGTGGGGCCCCAGGAGGCCTTTGCTCACTTGGAATGAGGTGTCCTGGATTCACCTTTCTATGTCAAAGTCTTCTTCTCAAGTTTGCCCCTCATGGCTGACCTAAGAAGCCCAGAATTTTCTTTCATTTTCTTCTGACTTCTCAAGATTACCTTGCCTCAGTCTTTCCCAAAATCCACCTATTTCTCCTGCTCATATTTCCTGGACATCCTTGCTTCTTGTTACTTTGCTACATCACACTCTACTTACTCCCACCATGCACCTCTTCTTTGCTCTTTATGTAATACTTTGAAAAAAATTTCCCCAAAAATTTGAGCCAAAATATTACTAACCTAATTTTATAGAGAGGAAAATTGGGTGTCTCTGAAGTTAAATAGCTGATCCTAGGCTCTGTGTTGGAAATAGTGGTTAGATCCTCTGACTATGAATCTTGGGCTAATCTCTTTGGAACTGGAAGAACTAGAAGGATTTTGGGGTTGAGTGGTAGAAGGAGAGAATTTACCATCACTTTCAGTGTGTGAGCTTCAGGAATTGTTCTGATGGGGAAAATGGGATAAGGGAATGTCCACTGGCGATGTGAGATTCAGCTATGAAGCAGGGCCCTGAAAATTAATGGGCAAGGAAAGAGAAACCTTTATAACCAAAGACTGCCCACTCCCAACCTCCATCCACTGCTCTGTAGTGTCCCAAGAGCTTCTTAAGTCTCCCAAATGCAGCTCCTGGGTCCTAGACCTAGAAATAAAAGGGACCTTAGAGGTGATGAGTTAAACCCCCTCATTTTATAGCTGAGAAAACTTGAGTCCCAGAACAGTTAAGTGACTAGAGCAAAACCAAGATTTTAATTTCTACTCCGTGACTTCTGAGTCCGGCACACAGCACTGTGGGCTATCATAGATGTTGGAGCAGTGCCTGGCTTACCCTGCCTTGATTTCTCCTCGCTGTTTGGCCGAGTGGCTGAAAGCTCAGCCTAGGATAGTAGGAGGAGATGAAGGATAGAGTCCTATAGGAGGAAAACTTGAGGGCTAAAGAGGGAAGGGTGGGCAAGGCAGATTGGTTTAAAAGTTTATTTTGTCGGGGTTTTTTTGTTTTGTTTTTTTTGTTTTTTGGCACAAAGCAGGAAGTTTTAGACATGGCTCTCGAAGGGACTTCTTGCAGAACGTGTCCCCGTTATAGCTCCTGGAATCCTTCCTTGGCTCCGTGCTTCGGGGCAGCAGAAGGCCCTTCCCCTAGAGCGCTCTCCCCATTTTACCTCCACTCTGTGAAGGCCATATCCCTGGGCAAAAATCTGAGTTCCAAAAAATAGGTAAAAAAATAATCCTGGATTTGAGGATGAAGCGCCCTCTCTCTCTGGGGGACAGGAAGGGAAGGGGAGCGGCTCCCCTTTTCTCTCTAGTCCCCAGTTTCCCGGACTGATCACAGCTCTATGGTTTCGCTGGAGGCGCTTCGGGAGTCTACCTGCTTACTCAGGGCCAGGAAGCTCCTTCGGGCCTCGCGCTCCGAGTCCCCGAGCTCCTCCGGGGCGGACGCAGGCTCTGGCTCGGCCTGGGAGGGCAGCAGCTGCACCGTGCTGGGCAGCTCGTCCAGGGGGAGGCTCTCCACCGAAGACAGTCCATGGCGCCACGGGTTCCAGCTGATCTTGAGGGAGCCCTTGGAAAAGCTATCCAGCGAGCTCCCGGACGCTGCCCCCGTTTCCGGCTCGGGAGCAGGCTTGGGCACGATCCGCACGTCAGTCAAGGAACAGCAGCGGTCCTGAGGGGTTAGGCCCGAACAGTCGGGGTTGCTGCTGCGCCTTTGCCGCGAGGCGGGGCCCCCTGGCTGGGGGAGGGCCTGCAGGGAGGCGGCCGAGTCCCGACGGCCCAGGCCAGCGGGGTACTGCAGGCTGGAGCGCAGGAACACGCTGTCGCGGACCAGGTGCTCCCGAAACAGCGCCTCGTCGATGCTCCGGCTCAGGTTGATGGGCGACGGCGGGCGCAGGTCCAGATCGCTCAGCGACAAGCCCGCAGTTTTATCCAGGCACACGCTGCTGCGGGAGCGGCCCGGGCCCACGTTGTTGGGGTACTTGGGGCTCCGGCCGGCCCGAGCCAGGGAGGCGGCCGAGCCGGCGGGGCTGGTAAACACCTGACCGGCTCGCAGCTCGTTGCTGTCCTTGGCGGGGCGGCAGCCCCCGCTCTCCGCGGGGTTGCGAATGAGGCTCTTGCTGATGTCTGTGCCGCCGCGCTCGAGCCCGGCTGTGCCCGTCCAGTCGTAGCAGTTGTTGGGGTACTCGGGCACCTCGTTTTTACCCGGCGGGGGGCACGCGTAGTGCAGCAGCTTGCCCCAGCACGTGTGCTCGGTGGGCCTGGGTCCCCAGCGGCACGAAGCGACGCCAGCCACCAGGGCCAGGGCGGCCGCCCAGGCGAGTTCCACCAGGCGGAGCCAGAACTGTACGCCCCACCAGGGCCAGGAGAAGCGGCCGGGGGTCCCCGCCAGCGGGTACAGCCACACTGCGGCCGCCAGTTGCAAACCGCTGGCCAGCAATCCGAGAGCCCCGCCCACAGCCAGGACCCTGGGCCCGGGCCCCGCGGCGCGGCTCCTCCCGTGGCCCTCGGGGCCGACCTCCACCGCCCCGAGGAGCCAGCGGCGGCACAGCAGCAGCGTGCCCAGCGCCACGGCGGCGCCCCAGGCGCACGACAGGCCCTGCACCAGCAGGTTGAGAGGAGGGCGAAGCCAGGGCGAGAGGAGGTCGGCTCCCAGGAGGAGCGTCCAGTGCACGGCGCCCAGCACGCCCAGCAGCCGCAGGCTGCGCAGCCTGGCCGGGAGCAGCTGCCCGAGGCCCAGGAGCGCCAGCGCCCCGAGGGCCGTCACCAGCAGAGGGAAGGGCAGATTGTAGAGCACCAGCCCGGTGCGGGCCGCCCAGCGGCCCCGGGAGCCGTAGGGGTCGGCCAGTAAGTAGATGGCGCGCAGCAAGGAGGCCGCCAGCACGAGAGCGGCCGCGGCCAGCGCGTGGGCTCGCCCGGGCACGTGCGGCGTGACCGCGGCGGCCACCAGGCCTGCCAGGGCCAGGAAGGCCAGCAGCAGGAAGAAGGCCCCGGCTCCGTACACGTGCAGCTCCCAGGCGAAGCTCAGGGTGTGCCGCAGAGGCCCCCAGCGCAGGGGCGGGGAGCTCGTCCCATTGATCTGGGGGCTGCACGCCCTCGGGCCGCAAGTGGAATCCGGGGGAGCGTCCGAGGCCGCGGGGCTCGGAGACGGCTCCGGAGGGCTCGGTTGCCCCAGGGCTCTCTGGGTGGTGACGCGGATGAGCCCCCGGCGGGAAGTGGCCACGGATGGCCCGGAGGAAGCTGGAGGGGCCGGAGGGTGGCTCTGAGGAGGCCGCTCCGCAGGCAGCCTTTCCTTTGCACCTGAAACAAGGACATCCGTGAGACCCCTGCCTTCCCCGAACCCCCCAGGCCTTCCCCTGGGATTCGAGAGGGGGTCCCCCCACAAAGTGAGCACCTAGCTCAGAGCATTATAGTGAGGATCAAACGAGATGAACATAGTAAAAGCTGCTCAGCTCTCAGGGATGGTTATTCCCTCCCCTCCCACTCAGCTAGCTAGGACTTCTTTAGTCTCTCTTAATCAGGGTGCTTGGAGCAGCAACAGGAGAGGTAGACAGAAATTTACCAGGCTTTGGGAAAACTCTCCAACCCCTGATTCAGGCCACACGTGAATCAGCTAGAATGGCCTGCCTTTTGGGAGTTTTGTTTTGTTTTATTTAGAAAGCCAGGGAAAGGGAAAATGGGAAAGTAGTGATTTTTCAAACAGGAGAACGGAGACAAAAATAACTGTTGTCCTTCTAGGAAAATTGGCCCTAGATCTTCTGATGGGATTAGATGTGCTTTCTGGGCTCCTTCAAATCAGGGTTCCAAATCAGAAAATTTCAAATCAGGAATCTTCTCTTCTGGGGGTGGGTGGGTGAAAATGTTCTCTTTCCCCTCCATATTCAGGCCCCACAAATAGTCCCCTCACCTGGTGGACCGGCTGCTGGGAGGCTCTTTGTGGCATTGAGCACCTTCCCAGGAACAGGGGTGCTTGCAATGGTGGAATTAAGGGAATTTGGAGATTCCACAGCTCCTCTTACTCGCTGGGGGGAAATTAGTTCAGTTTCTTCCAAGAGTACTGTCTCTGAAAAAAAACAAAAACAAAAACAAAAAACAAACAAACAAAAAAACACAATAATACCATAGGGGAGGGGAGCTCACTCCAACACAACTTCCAGATGTCTAGAACTTGAATCTTAAAAGCATTGCCTGCAATTCCAATAGACTTATGATGGAGAGAGCCATCTGCATCCAGGGAGTGGACTAAGGGGACTGAATGTGGATCACAATATAGTATTTTCACCTTTTTGTTGTTGTTATTTGCATGCTTGTTTTCCCCCCCTTTTTTCCTTTTTGATCTGATTTTTCTTGTGCAGCATGATAAATGTGGAAATATGTTGAGAAGAATTGCACATTTATCCTATATTGGATTACTTCTTGTCTAGGGGAGGGGAAAAGAGGGAGGGAGGGAGAAAATATGGAACGCAAGATTTTTGCAAGGACGAATGTTGAAAACGATCTCTGCCTGCATTTTGAAAATAAAAGTATAAAAATAAATAGATGCAGAGATCGTTTTTGAACATTCATCCTTGAAAAATTGTGTTCCAAATTTTTCTCCCTCCCTTTACCCCACCTCCTCCCTAAGTCGGCAAGTAATCCAATATAGATTAAACATGTGCAATTCTTCTCAACATATTTTCACATTTTTCATTTGTATGTATTTTGAAAAAGAAAAAGTTATTTATTTTTAAACTGCCTGATTCCAGAAAAACCTGGAAAGACTTGCATGAACTGGTGCTAAATGAAGTAAGTAGAATCAAGAGAACATTGTAGATTACGTGATGATCAACTGTAATGGACTTGGCCCTTTTCAACATGAGGTGATTCAAGGAATTTCAATAGACTTATGATGGAAGGAGTCATCTGCATGCCGAGAGAACTATGTTGACTGAATGTGGATCAAAATATGCTATTTTCACCTGTTTTGATTGCTATTGTTTGCTTGTTTTTTCTCTCATTTTTCCCCTTTCACTTTTTAATCTCATTTTTCTTGTGCAGCATGATGAATGTGGTAACATGTTGAAAAGAACTGCACATGTTTAACCTGTATTGGATTGCTCACTATCTATGGGAGGGGGAGAGAGAGGGAAAAAAAAACCATTAACACAAGGTTTTGTAAAAGTAAATGTTGAAAACATACTTTGTATATATTTGGAAAAATAAAAAGCTATCAAAAAAATTGCCTGAAACAGAGAAAATAAGTAACTCTTTTCCATGTTCATGTAGCTTTTTAGAGGAAGAATTTGATTACAGATCTTATCGACCCAAAATCCAGTACTCTATCCACTAATCACATTATTGCTCTACTTATACAATATGCATAACAATTCACAATTTTCAAGGAACTTTTGATTTTATCTTCTCATTATCTTCTCCTATCATAGGATTTAGAACTCAAAGGGGCCTTGGAGATCATTTAGTCTAACACCATCACTTTTATAATTGAGAAAACTGTGGTTCAGAGTGTTTATTAAGTGACTAGCTCACAGTCCTGCAGGTAGAAAGCAAGTTGGGATTTGAACTGAGGCTCCCTGATATGAAAGCAGTCTTTTATGCTATTTTATATTATTTTCACAGTATTATTCTTCACATTCTGCAGATAAGAAAAGTGAGGTACTTTGAGGTTAAATAGCTTGTCTAGGCTCATATGACAATAGCTGAACTAGGGAGCTCTCAAGATTCTTGGAATTCTGCTTTTTAGGAGGCAAAACACATTATCTAAGTCCATCCTTCTTAGAGAATGCATACCCAGGGCTGCAGGAACTAGCATGAAGGCTAGGCCTAAACAGGGCTTCCAGTATTGAGAGGAGACTTTATTTCCTGGGTCAGTTCCTTCCTTGCCTGAAGGAACCCAGTAGGGTCTATGATGGATAATGGGAAGCATGTAAGCATTTAAGAACTATGTGAGAAGGAGCCAACTTGGTGGGACCAGTACCTAGAAATTCCCCTTGTACCTACCTGGCCCAGGCTGTTGCCCAGGAAACAGTGGAGCTGTAATGTTGGAGGCAAGGGAAGGTGATGGTGACTTGGACCTGGGAAGAAGTGTAGTAGAGGGAGTGGACCCCTCCATGTCAGAGTCTTCAGTCTGGGGGCTGAATGGAGCCTTTTGGGTGCTGATTTGATGGGCAAAATGGGCACTCCAGCTTCGAGTCCTGAGGTCAGGCTCTTCGGCCAAGACTGAGGGAAGGTGATTTTCTGAAATCCAGATGGGCAGAGACTTGGAACCCTGAGAGGAAGCAGCTGTAGCAGAGGATGTCAACTCAGGTCTTAGGACAGAAGACACAAAACTCTTCTCAGTGATAAGTTGGGGGGCTTGGGCTTCTTCACTCCAGCTCCTTCCTACCCCTGGTTGGGGGGAGCCCTGCTTTTTCTCTCCGGGGGTGACCTTCTCACTCCAACTTTGTGCTTTCTTTGTCATTTCCTCTCCAGCACCCACCGTGGGGCTTAGGGCATGGTCTTTTGAGAAGGGGACATAACTGTTTATGGTCCTGAGAGTGACAAAGTCTGTCTGCATAATCAGCTCTCCTCCTACCTCTGGAATCACAGGACTGTTACTTAGTGGCTGGTGCTCATGATCAGTTGTCATGGAAGGCACCCATGAAAGAGCTGGGGCTTGGCCAGCCAATGGCCCTTGAAGACTAAGATCATCATCCCTGCTGACTACCTTCCATTCCAAGTCCTCCCTAGGAATCCCTTTGGGAGTAGGGCTTGTCATACCTTTAGACAAGACCTCTATCTTCTCTTGAAGACCCTTTGGATGGGGTTTTTGTGTTCTGAGGACAAGGGTGGAGAAGAGATGAGGAGCTGGAGACTCCTCAGGGGATGCAGTTGCAAGGGAGATTGGAGCCACTTGTCCTGGAGGCTGCTCTGTTTTCAGAGGATCCCTCGTATCTTTAAAAATGGGTCCTTTTGAAACCCATAATTTGACCCCCACATCCCTTTCCCCTTCATCTCCAGTGACTAAGTTATCCACCAAGCCGTATCCTTCTTGCCTAGGAGGAGAGTCCTTCCACGAAGCTCCAGTGACCCTATCCTGAGCAGAAGGGGTCTCCAGACTGGCTACTGGGCTCAGAGGAGGAGAGGTGGACAGGGGCAGAACGAGGCTATTTGGAGACTTTCTGGGCCTCTCAGTTTCTCCTGGCCCCACAGGAGCCCTGAGCCAAGGAGGCAGAGTGGGTCTGAGCCAGTCTCTTAGGTCTAAACCAAGCTCACTTCTATCTCCATGATTTAACGAGGATTGGTCCTGAGAGTTATGGTTCTGGTGCCTGGTTCCAGGGGATTCCCCATAGTCCTGCTCGGATTCCTGAGTAGGGTGTTTGTCAAGGCTTTGTCTTGAGCTTTCTGGCTGCCCAGGAAGCTGCCCAGCCTGCACTATACAAGCGAGGAGTATCCATGTAAAGAGGAGGCTCCAGTGGGAGATAGCAGCATAGGGGGCCATGGTCAATACCGGCTCTCCAGGGCTTGCCTTTCTCTGCCTTCACTTTTCCTTTGACAAACCTGTAATAGGAAAGAAAACGTGGAGGTGAAGAGAAATGGAGATGCAGTAGAATGTAAGCTCCCTGAAGGCAAGCAGTTTCTTTTCTAGTCTTTTACCTCTCAATAAGTTCTCAATAAGCCTCACAGGGTAGGAGAAGCTTAATTACTTCTTCATGAATCAAACTGATTTATTTTCTTAGCAACAAAGTGCACTCTCTGAGGTAACACACAACTTATCCTTTTCACAGATAAGGAAACAGGTTAATTGTTTTGCTTAGAATCACACAGCTAGTAAGGTTCAAAAGCAGATTTTCAGACTCCAGACCCTCCTCTTTCCCCTTCAGTCTGTGTCCGGTCCTCCTCCAATTTGACCATAAGAAAAAGGGTACTGAATCAGGTGGTTCATATGCCCATTCCAATTTTGGCCTTTTGGTAGCATGGCCTTGGATAAACCACTTGAACTTAATGGTGGTCTATTTCCTCATCTCTGAAATGAGTTATTTGATTGAATAAATGAACAGTTTTGAAAGTCTTAAAAACTCCTGTCAACTATAAGTAAGGAAGACAGTGAGGAAACATTCCTGGCAGAGAAGTGACAGATTCATATATAGAATGAGTCACATGTGTAGATATGATCAATGGGGAAATTATTTTGCTTGATATGTGTTACAGGGTCATTAATTTTTTTTTCCAAGTAAGGGTAAGATGGAGAAAAAAATGCCTGAAAAAATTTAAAATCTTTTTAAAAACCAGTTTGTAGTCTCAGAAGGAAATGCCAAACCATTCCGGTATTTTTGCCAAGAGAAGAATTGCACATGACTAATAAAGGACTGAACAAAAAAGACTTGGCACTGACATTAACTGGTTCTGTAATTCTGGAGAAATCGCTTACTTTTTTATTCTCAGTTTTCTCATCCATCAAATAGGAATCACAATGTTTCAAAGGATTGTAAGCTTAGTTGATTATTCCATAGATTGTAAGTTCCTTGACAACAGGCCCTGTTTCCCTGTTGTCTTTGCACCAAGTCCATGGGCAAATAAGTGCTTAGGAAAGCACTAGATAGCACTAAAGATACAGATGTAGATAGATAGATATATGTAAAGGACCTTATTCCAGATTTATGGCCTGTACCTCCCGCCCTCAGATTCTGTGGCTCCCCAGGGCTTCGGAGCCAGCCAGTCAGTCCTATCCTACTTCCCAGCAGAGTCTCAGCAGTGACTCTCACGTCAGCATCTCTGTCAGCTAGAATATCAGCATCTTCCCTCTGAGTGAGGGTCTCCGGCTCCCTGTTACAAGCAATCAATAATACTAACAAGGTCTCCTTTCCTACTTAGGATCAGATGATTTAAAGCTGGAAGGGACCTCATCTAATATAACTAGATCATTTAGTATAACTTCATAATTTTACAGTTGCAGAAACTATGGCATAGAGAAGGAAACTCACTTTTCAGGTCACACAGGTGTCGGGGGCAGACTGCCCTCACTCAAAGAGGAATTTTGAGGGTGGCAATGCTCAGGATATTTTCAGACTATGTTTTAGTCCTTAAATATCACAGGAACATAGAAACAGGCTTTGCAGATCAGGAATCTGCTGATGGGAAATACTTGGGTTGACCCCACTGAGCTTTTTACCTGAAAACTAGGGCATATAAATGTTCTGAGTGGGAATGGAGGAGGAGAGAGAAAGAAGAAATGAGAAGTGGTATGTTCCCAGCTTGGAAGCTGTCTCCTTGGTCACTCTGGTGAAAGATATTTGTGTGTGGGGAGGAGGGGAGAAATAGGACCCTTGGTTTCCCACCAATGACTGCTGTCATTGGCAACCCTGGGGCCACTGTACTGAGGACCAAGTCCTGTGCTCCTATCACATTACCCCCTTCCCCACCCCCTCTCTGATGCTTCTCTTGTGCCTGGCACATTGCCCTCCCTGCAGTGCCCAAGTTCAGCCTGCCCAGGGGCGTGTGTGTGTGTGTGTGTGTGTGTGTGTGTGTGTGTGTGTGTGAGTGTGCAGGGGATTGGGGGAAGCTGCAGTATCTCCCTGCCCATGGAGCAGAGAAGGGAAGGGGGCAGCTCATCAGTCTAAGGGACATGTCAGCATCCCTGATTCCCAGTGCCCCTGGGCTGAAGTGCCCCCTTCCCTTCTCTGCTCCATGGGCAGGGAGATATTGCAGCTTCCCCCAGTCCCCATGGCTCCTTACCTGAGCACTGGCCCTAGAACCTCATCGTTCACCTCGCATCCATATTGCCTGCTTTCCCTGTGCTCAGTATCCTCAAAGATGCTCAGGCTTGGCTAACTGAGCCCTGCACTGCCGATGGGCTTGAAGCACCATCTCTAGTCACTGCAGACAACTTAACCCTATTCTAGCTGGGAGTTTCTCTTTCCTGCCTATCCACTCAATCACTCCCCCCCCCCATTTATTGATCATTAGAGATGAAAGGGACCTTCAAAACCACCTGCATTCAACCTTCATCTAACTGGGGAAGACAATGAGACCCACAGAATGTGGCCAGGATCACCCAGTTAGCAGACTAGAGATTTGAATCCAGGCTTCCAGATTCTGACTCTGTCATTTTAGCAACAGCTCCTCCCCAAAGATTTACTGTCCCTCTTTGGTCCTGTTATCTCACAATATAGAGAGCAAAAGCTTCTATTGCTCAAATGACCAGCAGGGTTCTGGCTTTTCCAAAGAGGGAAGAATTGGGAAGGCAGACCCAGAAAACGTTTTCCTGGATTTTCCTAAAGCTGGACTGACCTCCCCCTAGCCTTCTTCCAGGATCAAGTACCATCTCAAGTAATTACCAGGTGTAAGCCTTTGGGGCTCAGTTTTTCTATCTGTCAAATGGGACTAATAATGCCTGTCTTATCTAATATCATCATAAAAACATAGAATGTCTTTTATGGTTAGGACACCATTTTGAGAATCAAATTAAATAAGGAAACATTGAGGTCTGGTTGCAAAAAGCACCAGAAGTGGGTTCAAATCCTGCTCTTTCCTCTTACTACCTGCATAACTTTGGGAAAAATAGCTCTTCCTCTTTAGGTCTGTTTCCTGATCCACAAAAATGATTTTTCATTGGATGATCTCCAAGATACCCCTTCTCCCCGCTCTAAATTCCACGATCCTAGTTGTGAAAGAGTTTCTTGTTTGTTTTTAAAGTGATATATCAATGGGAAATCCCTTTTTTTTTTCTTTTTTTAAATGATTGACAGAGGATTCAGTTTTAGAAAAACACCCAACCTCAGTAATCGCCTCTCTCTTCTCGGGTCAGCTGATGCTGAAGATCCCACTGACTACACTCTCATTATGGCCTTAGTTTCCCTAACCTGTATTTCTACATGTTTTTGGTCCATTCCCACTTGATCCTCTTGTTCTGGTCTTTCATCTTTTTTGTTGGGTTATTTTTAAGGCCTGGGGGGGCGGGGGTGGGGAGAAGGCAGAGTAGGAATTGTTGATTGTAAACTGGAAGACTTGCTTTCATCTTAACTTCCCTTAGGCTATTGGAAAGGGATAGTGGCTAAAAGTGGAAGTGATTGTCTTCTCCGCGTTTCAGCACGGTGTGCTGGGGCTCTATGTCTTAGGATCGTGGGATCACAGATCTTTGGAAGTCACGTAGTCCGGCTCCCTCACTCCACAGAAGAGGCAGTAAGGATCCAAGAAATAAAGACATTTGGCCAGGATCATACAAACATTAAGTAGCAGAAAGGATAGGAACCTATTTCCTCTTAGCCCAGCTCCAGCCCTCTCTCCACTGTAGTGGAAGGAGCAGGAGGAAGGGAGCTGTCCATTCCTCTGAGGACCCCGAGCTTTCTCCTCCATTTCCCTCATTTATAGCCTCTTGGTCCAGTCTGGATCCCCCTGATCTCAATATACTCTCCGCTGGGTTTTTCCCTGGAGCAGCAGCTCACCTACCTGTGGCCAGAAGTGGAGCAGGCTTCTGATTCAGGCACTCCACCCCAGGGTGGGGTCCTGCAGCCGCAGGTAGGTGAAGGAGCAATGACGTCAGCGGCAGTCCTCACCTTCACCCTCTCCCCTGCTCTGCCTCCTCAGGCTCTGTGGCTGTCAGAGTCCTCTTGGCCCTTCCCCGGGAGAGCCTCCCTCCCGTTCCACCGGAGCTCCGCCTTCTGCCTAACCAGGCACCTTAATCCTATAATGTTTCCATGTGGTGGATTAGGAGGGATTCGGAGATTCGGGACAAAGAAAAGATGCATTTTTCTAGCCCAGCAATTGAAGCCAAGATGAAAGTTAATCCTCCGGGAGGAATGGGGATTGGAGAAGTGAGCTGTGTATGTGGGGTTGTGATTATGAGTGTGGATGGGGGAGAGAAATTATGTGGTATGTATATGTGTGAGTGTGGATGGGTATGGGGGGGGGGGAATTACCTGAAAAGGAATTGCAGAACTCTGGTTCATTTGTGGGGGAGGTAAATTTTAGAGAATAAAAGAGACCAAGAAGCCCATATCCTTAGGGAGCCCCAGGCTGGGGTCCTATGAGGAAAAGGGGGTGGCAGATACCTTGGGGGGGTCCTTAACCTGGGCTCCATGGATTCCGAAGGGATCAATAGATTTCAGTGGATCAATGAATTTGTAAAAGTCTCTTGATAACTTTATTTCAGTATCACTGGTTTTCCTTCTAATCCCCCGTATTTTATTTTGTGCGTTTTAAAGCATTCCGAGGAGTCCATAGGCTGTATCCCAGTGCCAGAAGAGTGAATGGCACTGAAAAGGTTAAGAATCCCTGGGCTGGAGGCCTATAGCATTTGTGAGCCATAGCAGACTTATCTTAACTCTTCCCAAAGCCCCCGGACCCATGGGGCAGGAGAGAGCAGGGGTGGAGATAGGGCTTGGGGGAGGAGGAGGAAAATAGGGAAAAGGCACCGATAAAAGCCAGCAGCTTACCCAGAGAATCTTTGCAGTTCTCAGCAGCTCTGGGAGCCTCCCCAACCCAGCATCCTTTGCAGGAGAGCCTGTCGGCTAGAGAAGGGGCCAGCCATCCTGGGGAGAGGTCCGCAGCTTCAGCCCCGAACCGATGCGGCCTCTTCCCTCTGGCGCTCCCCGAGGCCCGGAGCATCCGGAGTCCAGAGGGCCTGCACAGGTGACTCCCTGAGCACACAGAGCCCGGGTGTGAAATCCTAACGGCCAGCCCCCCCCCCCCCCAGGTGTTGCACAGACCCGCCCACACCGATGCGGGCCTGACACGCACCTTCTGCCGCCCGCGGCCGGCCTGCAGCCTCCACCTGCCTGGGCATCCGGGTACCCAAGAGCAGTTTGGGCTTGGTGGGGAGGGAGCTGGGGCTAGTCCAGGACGGAGGAGGAGCGCCCTCCCACCAGAGCGACGGCTACGAGAACAAAGTTCTCACGCCGCCAGAACTCAGTCAGCTTTCCAGTGAAATGGGCTGGGGGAGGCTGGGGAAGCCGAGGCGCTCTGGGAAAGGACTGGGAACGTGTCCTAGGGCATCCCTGCCCGAAGCAGTCTGGGTACTGAGACTCGGAAGCGCGCTTTGCTCCTCCCCACCCCCCCCAAGCAGCAGCCGACCCGAGATCATAAAAAGGAATTGCTCCTCCAGGCGAAGGGACAAAAGGGCGAACCCAGTCTGGTCCCTTCATTTTGCAGCCTGAGGCCGAAGGTGGAAAATGACTGGCCCAAGGTCACCTAGGCAGCCCCCAACAGAGCCGGAATTCTGCCCCACCGTCTCCGCCATCTCCAGCGGCTTCTGCCAACTGTCCTCGCCCCTCTCAGCGCCTCGGACCCCGGACCCTTCCCCTAGAGTCCCCATCCCCCATCCCCGCTACCCACTCCCACGCCCCGCCCACTCCCCCCGCATGCTCCAGGACACCCGAGCTAGTGCGGGGGAAGGGGCGTCTCCACGAGCCCGCCTCCGGGCCCCACCCACAACCGGGACCCCTCGCGCCCTCGCTGCGCTCCACTCACCTGAACGCCGGCCGAGGTGTGCGGGGCGCCCTTCCCCGCGCTAGGAGCCCGCCCCCGCCCCCGCCCCCGCCCCGAGCGGGTGGTGTCAATGCGGAGCCCGCAGCCGCTGCAGCAGCCTCAGCCGCAGCCCGGCCCGGCCCGGCCCGGCCTCGCGCCTGACGATGAGCTCTGGGACCCCGATCCCTCCCTCCCTCCCAGCCTCCCAGCGAGCACCTTCCTAGGCCGGCGGCGGCCACCACGGACAGAGCCCGGAGGAGCCGGCCCAGCGGGCGCCAGGCTGGAGGGGATGGGGGTGGGGTGCGGGGGGGTGGGACTTGGGAGCCCTAGCCAGCCCCCTCCCCGCCCAGGCAGCCCGGGAGCTCCCTCAGTCAGTGGTCCTTCAGGCAGGCGGAGCGAGGGCTGCGAGCAGAGGGGCGAGCGGGCTCCGATCTGACGCCTGGAGAGCTAAGTGGCCCCGGGGCGAGGAAGCCCGGATCCCCCCAGCTTTGTCGGCAACTTGCTAGGTGAACTCATTGGGACACGCGTCTGTCACTCCGCATTGATGAGCACCTGGTGCTCGGCCTGTGTGTCAGGCCGTCCCTGGGACTGGGCAGTTAGGAGCCTTACTCAGTGGCAAAAGTGGAAGGGATCAGCCAGCCACATCCCCTACACTGATTTTTAAAGATTAAAGATGAAATGTCCTTTCATAGGGATAGCCCCTGGAGCTGTGAACTCATCAGCTGCAAGCATTTCCCAGAAACTCCATCGAGGGAGCAAAATTCCTGCTTGAATTGCACTGAGGAGATAAAAGGATTAACTAGTAACGGAGCCAGATGTGGCGAGGTAGGGCAGAGGTATTCCTGGCTTCTAAGCCTATTCTAGATCACCAAAATGCCGTTCACTTTTAAAAAGGTTTAAAATTTTTATTTTGGTAAATATTTCCCAAATTAAAAGCTTTTTTAAAATTGTGACTTCTAAGTTCCCTCCCTTCCTCCTAGCCCTTGAGAAAGCCACCAATATATCAAGTATACATATGAAATCAGGCAAAATATATTTCATGTTACAAAAGGTAACATACACCCACATGAAGAAAAAAAGAAAAAGCACAACTCATTCTGCACGCAATGTTCATCAGTTCTCCCAAGCTGCCTTTTACAAGAATTTTGTTCAACTGTTTTTTGTTTATTTTTACATCAAGGTAATTTCTCACCACATCCTTTATTCCTTCAAATCCCTACTTGTGTAAAAGGGAAAAAAAAAAAAATGAGCAAAACTCAACCACAAAACCAAACAAATTCAACAATGTAAACAATATTCTTCATTCCTTAGGTCATTTTTTTTAAATTAGGAAATAATTGTTTTGTTTTTCTATTAGGAAGTAAATGCTTTTCATCATTTGTTCTCTAGGACCAAGTTTAACCACGATAATTCCTAAATTCAGCTACATTTTTGCATTGTTTCCTATTGCACGGGGTGGAGGAGGCATCTGTAAATTACATTCAGTTTTGCTTTCTTCATTCTGCATCAGTTCATACAAATCTTCCATGTTCTTTCAAATCCCTCAGATGGGAAACACTATTCTATTGCACTCATATACCCAACATTTTTGGGTCATTTTTTAGTACAGCTTCCTCACCATTGATCTCATTTGTTCCCCATTTGTTTTCAACCACAAAGAGTGCCGTTCTAAATATCTTGATATCCATGAGATCTTTCTTTCATTGACTTCCTTTGGGATACTACTCAATAGAGGGATTTCTATATCAAAAAGTATAAACAATTTTGTGACTTTTCTAACAGAAAATCAAATAGTGTTTCAGACCAATTGGATGAGTTCATAGCTCCATCCCCATACACACACACACACACACACACACACACACACACACATATATAAATATTCACACATATATATGTATTGCATACACATATATATTACAATGTGTCTATCTTCCTTCAGTTATTTACTCTTATCTTTGCCAATTTGATGAGTATGAAGTTGTTCTAGTATGTATCTCATTAGTGATTTAGAACATTTTTTCATATGGTTTCTTATCATTCACATTTCTTCTGAAAATAGTTTGTGCATATTCTTTGATTTTCGATCCCACCAAGCAGTGATTCTTGGTCTTGTATATTTATGTCAATTCTTTATGTAGTCAAATAACCTGGCAATCTCTATCCCAACTTCAACTTCTACTGACAAATTGAGTACCTAGAGGATTGACTAGCCATATTTCCTTCTTAGGGTTCTGTTGTTATCCCTGAGGGGAAGCAGCATATTTTTCTAATGCTCTCAGCACCAGCACCTATTCAACCACATTCCTTAATATCATTCCCCAGTTAGTATCTCTCTTGTATTATTTTTTAAGCAATACTTTTTTCTAATTTGAATTTCTCCCATATTAATTGACCCAATTAACATCAATTAGGTTTTTACAAAGGGATTTTAACTGAGAAGAACAAAAGTACAAATACTGTCCTTCAGACTTGGGACACGCTCCTTTACCATGTTGGTCCTTGGAGAAAATGGGCTCAAATTTGAAGGGGGGTCACTATAAAACATTCATTTCACCAAGTTCATTTCTGAATAGTGCATGGCCTGGCCAATAGATGAGTTTCTCCATTGTTGCAACAGGACACACTGTCTTGGAATCCATTACTGAACTGGGTCAAGCAGGGTGATCCTCAGGATAGCACGTCACCTTTTGCTTGCCAGCAAATTCTAGTAGACTCTCCATTTCTGGGCATCTGGTGGAGTCACTCACTCTTCCAATCTTTCAAAACTCATAAGGTTGTAACCATCTTAAATGCTTTTTCACTTAAGAGCATTAAAAGATGGATTCAAAGAAGCTAAAAATAAGGGCCAAATGTGCTCAGAGCCAGAGAGAAGAAAAAAGGCACTGATGTCTGGCACTCAATCCACAGAAATTTTCAGCAGTCCCTGCTTTGAACATCACCAGAAAAAAAAGGTAAGATCAACTCAGCAACCAATCAAAGGGCCTTTCTTTACCCCCAAAAAAGAAGATAGGAAATAGTCACAGAAAGATGAAATGAGAGTCTTACCAAACATCCACTTGGATTGCATCAGGTGAAATGCTGCTGTTACCTGCCTCTTACTGGCTGGTCTCCCATTAAACTTACTTACCTCAGATTTACAACAGAGATTGGATGCAAATATTTCTCTCTCCCCCCCATGTGACAGTATTGTTTCTGAATCTATTTGCGTTGATTTTGTTTAACAAAAAGTATTTTAGTTATATATATAATTGAAATTATATAGTTTATCTTTTATGATGATCTCTGTCTCTTATTTGGTTAATATAATGGTTGCAAAAGGTACCTTCTTATGGTTGGGTAAATTATGGTATATGAAGGCTATGAAATATTATTGCTCTGTAAGAAATGACCAGCAGGATGAATTCAGAAAAATTCAACTGATGCTGAGTGAAATGAATAGAACCAGAAGATCACTGTATACTTCAATGCTGTATGAAGATATATTCTGATGGAAGTGGAAATCTTCAACATAAAGAAGATCCAACTCACTCCCAGTTGATCAATGATGGACAGAAACAGCTACACCCAGAGAAGGAACACTGGGAAGTGAATGTAAATTGTTAGCACTACTGTCTATCTACCCAGGTTACTTATACCTTCGGAATCCAATACTTAATGTGCAACAAGAAAATGGGATTTACACATATATATTGTATCTAGGTTATACTGTAACACATGTAAAATGTATGGGATTGCCTGTCATCTAGGGGAGGAAGTAGAGGGAGGGAGGGGAAAATTTGGAAAAATGAATACAAGGGATAATATTATAAAAAAATTACTCATGCATATATAATGTCAAAACATTTTTATAATTATAAAATTAATTTAAAAAGGTGCCTTCTTGAAATGAAAGCTATCAATAATCATATGAAAAAAATGCTCTAAATCACTACTGATTAGAGAAATGCAAATTAAAACAATTTTGGGGTACCACTTCAAGTTATCAGATTGGTTAATATGATGGAAAAAGAAAATACTAAACATTGGAGAAGATAGGGGGAAATTGGGACGCTAATGATATTATTGATGGAATTTTGAACTGATCTAATCTGGAGAGCAATTTGGAACTAGGCCCAAAGGGTTATAAAATTGTGGATACCCTTTGATCCAGCAATATCACTCCTAGGTCTATATCCTAAAGAGATCATAAAAAAGGGGAAAGCACCTACATGTGCAAAAATATCTATAGCAGTTCTTTTTGTTGTGGTAAAGAATTGGAAATTGAGTGAAAGTCCATCAACTGAGGAATGGTTGAACAAGTTGGATATATAAATAAAATAGAATGCTATTGTTCTATAACAAAAGATGAGCAGGCGGATTTCAGATCTTAAAAGACTTACAATGAACTAATGTTAAGTAAAGTGAACAAAGCAGGAGAACATTGTACACAATAACAGCAACATTGTACAATGATTAACTATGATAGACTTAGCTTTTCTCAGCAATGCAATGATCTAAGGTAATTCTAAAGGACTTGTGATGGTAAATGCTGACAACACCCAGAGAAAGAAGAGAAAGAGAAAGAAGAAGAGTATGAATGCATATTGAAACATGCTATTTTCACTTTTTTCTTGTTTTTGTTTTTTCTTTCTTGTGATTTTCCCCTTTTGTTCTGATTCTTCTTTCCGAACATAATTAATGTGGAAATAGGTTTAACATGACTGTATATGTATAGCCTCTACCAGATTGCCATCTTGGGGAAGGGGGAGAATAAAGAGAGGAGAAAAATTTACAACTCAAAATCTTATAAAATGAAAGTTGAAAATTATCTTTACCTGTAATTGGAAAAAATAAAAAATTATTACAAAAAAGGAGCTTTCTGTTCTTTAATTTTTTGGTATAGTGTGACATTAAAGTCATACCCATTTTGATTTATTGTAAGATGCTACTCTAAGCTTTTTTAAAATCAAACTCCTTTTTGGTTTTCCCTATAGAACGAACATGTTGAATGTGAGGCAGCCAAATAGTATAATAAATAGAAGACAAACAATGCCTTGGGATTACAGAGACCTGATTTCAAAATTTGCTGAAAACACATTCTAGTTGTGTGACCACAGTTAAGTCTGCTTAACTTGGTGTACCTAGCAATTCTCTAAAACTTTGAGTTAGAGACTAATTATAGATCTGTATCAGTGGAAGAAAGTTCAATACTGAGCATTTTCTGAACAGTGAAATCAAAGGTCATGACTAAGAAAAACCTCTCAGACCATTTCTCAGAAGTTTGTATACTTCTAATCTTCTTAAGCACACATTGTTTTATTGTGCTTTGCACATATATATGTGTGTATTTATGTTAAACAAATTGAAGGTTTGTAGCACCCTACAAAAAGCAAGGTTATCAGTGCTGTTTTTCCAAACAATCAATATGGCAACCAATTTTATAAGGAAAACTATAAACCTGGGGAGAGCTGCCACTTTTTTATACAGTCATTTTCTTAGACACATTACTACTTTTAAATCCTAATCAATGCTCATATGGATCCTAACTGGACAATCTTACAAATGCACCTGTATTTGTAAGCCCATCATTCTGTAATTGATCTTTAGTTTGAAGCATTGAAGGGAAAAGGCCAAAGGGAGCACTTTGTTTTCTGTTTGAGAAGAGACCCTTTAGTATAAGATTGTCATTCAATCAAAATCATGCTCTTAGCCTCTTTTTTTGTTTTGTTTTGTTTTTTAAAATAATTAGGCCTGTTTTTATAGTATTCTTATCCAAACAATCCTTTCTTTATGTGTTAAAAATAAGAACATTACTCTGAGTCTTAGCAGCTTTCATAGTTCTGATTTTTTTCCCCCTAATAGTCCTAAGTAGTTTCTTGCAATACAATTCAGAACTGAATCAAACATGTATACGCACTGATAAGCAACTTAGGGCAAGGATACTGCTTCCTTAAAAGAAAAAATGTGATCCCTTTAAAATCAGGTCGTGTCTTAGCTTATATTCTGCCTTATAGTCAATAATTTTTTATTAAAAATACTCTTTTTAAAGAAAAGACCTTATATTCAACAATTTTTTATTAAAGAAAAGACCAACAAAATTTACACATGCTACAAATATTACATTTATTTATATGGCTCTCTCTTTTCCTAGCTCATTTACAACCTTACCCTACTTTAGAACTCTCATAGGAGTCTCCTATTTGAAGCCAGATTAATTTTCTCAATTTTTTTTAGTGTCATGATATGTTTTGAAAATTCTTTACAATATGCCAATATTTTGGTAATTTTTACATTTCTAACTTTTTCCATTATTATTGTAGTATCTGTCATAGAGATCTGTGAGCAATGATCTTTAATGTTACTATTGAATTATTTTGGGGTACAATGAACTGAGCCCATATAAGACAATGAACTTAATTGATAAATGTTGTATATGTTTTGACTATTCCATCAACCAACTTAGTCTGTTTCGCTACTGGACCTCAAACCTTCTTATTCCCTGAGACACAACAATATTGATTACATAATTACATAAGTTTAGTTGATAAAGCAGTGGCAGGGTTTGAAAAGATTGACTTCAATTTTTAAAGAAGTTCTACTTCAAGTGAACATTGTGCACAGCAACAAGATTATGTGATGATCAACTGTGATAGACTTGACTCTATTCAACAATGAGGTGATTCAGATCAATTCCAATAGACTAGTGATGGAGAGAACCATCTGCACCCAGAGAGAGACTATGGGGACTGAGTGTGCATCACAACATAGTATTGTCACCTTTTTTGTTGTTGTCATTGTTTACTTGTTTTTTTTTTTCTTTCTCATTTTTAATCTGATTTTTCTTGTGCAGCATGATAAATGTGGAAATATGTTTGGAAGAATTACACATGTGTAACTATATTGATTTACTTGCCATCAGGGAAGGGGGTGGGGAGAAAGCAAGGAGAAAAATTTGGAGCACAAGATTTTGCAAGAGGGAATGTTGAAAACTATCTTTGCATGTATTTTGAAAATAAAAAAGCTATTATTAAAAATAAAAATAAATACAAAAAAAGTTCTACTTTGGGTAAAATGCTATCAGACAGCATCACAAGCCACAGAGAAATCTTTTGTGAAAGGAAAAGTCAATTGATGTGGAAACTTCACTGTTGTCTTATTTTAAGAAATTGTTCCAGCCACGCTAGTCTTCAGCAGCCACTGTCCTGATCATTCAGAAGCCGTCAACCCTCTACCAGCAAAAAAAATTACAACTCATTAAAGTCTCAGTTGAAGTATTTTATAGTATTTTAATATACAATATTATTTTATTTTTATATATGTATATTTTAATATATTATTTTTAATTAAATATGTACTTTTTGAATATAACACTATTATTGTACACTTAATGTATAATTAAGCTTAATGTACATACATTTATACATTACATTTATATGTATATAAGTATATAATAATACTATAATGTAAGTATAGTATAATGTAAACATAACTTTTTTATGTGCTGAGAAATAAAAAAACAATTTGTGGCTCACTTTATTGTGATACTTGCTTTATTGCAGTGGCCTAAAACCAAACCAACAATATCTCTGAGATTCAGCTAATTGGTGTAGTAGATAGAGTACTAGGCCTGAAGTCAGGAAGATTCATCTTCTTCAGTGCAAATTCTGCCTCAGACATTTACAATCTGTGTGACTCTGGGCAAGTCCTTTGACCCTGCTTGCTTTCCTTTCTCTATCTGTCAAATGGGCTGAAGAAGGAGATGGCAAACCAGTCCAATATCTTTGCCAAGAAAACCTCAAATAGGGTCATGGTGTTAGGCCCTGGATAGCAGGCCATACCCCCCTCCCCTTTTTCTCTTGTGCTACTAGACTTGGAAAATTGAGTTTAAAAAGAAAACTTTAAACCTTGAGGCTCGGACTCCCCTTCAAATACCATTGGGACACAATGTAGAAATGAAAAACAGTCTCCAGGTGCTAGCCTCTCCTTCATCCTTGTCCAAAAACTACCCTGGGAATAGAATGATTGTCAAGGACAATCCGTGCCCTGCAGTTATGTAGCCCCTATCTATCCAAGAATGTCCTCCTCCCCAGTCTGACCCGGCCTGAGCCACAATCTCCAAGTTGTAAATACCAAATTCACTCCTCTATTTCTGCTCTGTCTTTGAAGTAAAGATAACAACAGCTGCAAGACTCATTCTGTATTTTGCTTGCTAAAAAACCTGATGTAAACTCTGTGCCTCAGTTGCTCTGGACCAAATGCTTTGGAAGTGTGTTCCCAGCTACCTTCAACTTTCCACATTAAAGATTAAAACCAATCTCTTCTTGCCTCAGTTTCTCTGGTGTTACAATGAAGAGCTGGCTATGACTGAAAAACAATTTTAAAAAATGTGGGAATAAGGAAATTAAGGCAGATTATACATAATAAGGGACAGAACTGGGATTCATTTTTCTTCCTCTGAATCACAAAATGAGAGAGTTAAAATGGATTCCAAAGGAATCTTCACCTTAATATGCTCAAAAATTTTAGATCATCCAATCTCTAACTGAGGTCTCCAAGGAAGAGGATCTTACTGCCTCCTGAGGCAGCCCCTTCAACTTGTGATGGTTAAGAAGGCCTAAATTATGCTCTTTGCTACTTTTATCCCTTGCTCAAAGTTCAGTTCCATCAGCTGAAACAGAACAAGCTTATCCTCCTCCATATGACAGCCCTTCAAATACATGGAGAAAGTTATGTTCCCCACCATTCTGTCCGTTCCTGCACGTTTTTTGGTAGATAGAGTGGGGTTACCTAAGGGTTATAGAGAGGATCATAGGAGATAATATTTGTAAAGCATTTAGCACAGTTCTTGACCCAAAGTAGACACTTTATAAATGTTAGCTATTTCATAACTACTACATTTTCTAAATATTTGCCCCAATTCTAGAATTTCCCCAAGAACTGAAGTTCACCAGTAAAGTTTGTAGACTGTTTTCTTTCCTTCTTTGAAAATTATTACAATTTTGTCCTTCTCTAATCTAGTGTTCCCACACCCAGTGTTATTTCCATTTGACTTGGGGGAGGTAGAGAGGAAGATGATCTTTGATTATTTAATTTTTCTCTTCCTAGATTGGTTAACATCTCAAGCTATAATTATAAGATAAGAAGTTCTGGCTCTGATTGTGGTAAAAAGAAATTAGAAGTTGAGGGGATGTTCATTAATTAGAGAATGACTGAAAAAATTCTGGGATATGATTGTGATGGAATATTATTGTGTTATTAGAAATGATGAGCAGGATGAGTTTCAAAAAAGACTTGGAAAGATTTGCTTGAATTGATAGAAAGTGAAATGAACAGAACCAGATCATTATGCACAGTAACAGCAATATTTTAATGATGATCAACTATGAGAGAACTAGCTCTTCTCAGCTTTACAATAATCTAAAACAGTTCCAAAGGACTTATGATGAAAAATGCATTCTATCTTTAGAAAATGCATATTGAAACATATTTTTTCATTTCTTTTTTTTCCTGTTGTTTTTTTTTTTTTGGTCTATTTTCTTTCATATGACTAATGAGAAAATATGTTTTGCATGATTGCACACGTATAACCTACATTAAGACCATCTTAGGGAAGGGGAAATTGAGAGAAAAAGGGAAAGAATTTGGAATTCAAATTTTAAAAAGATGAATGTTAAAAATTATTTTTACATGTAATTGAGAAAATAAAATATTAAGAAAAAAGGTAAATGCTAATGGTTAACAAGGCATTAATACTTTAAAATGTATGAAGCCCTTAACTGAATTAGAAGACCATCTCTCCTTTAAATGGGGTTGATTGGTATTAGCCAGATGGCTTTTAAAAAAACAGTTGACCCAGTTTTAATTTTCTAGGCCTTGTAGAAAAGACTTGGTCAGAGGCTGGGGAGAGGGAATTTTTTTCCTTCCCTTTCCCTCACGTTAATCATGAAGCTAGATGCCAAGAGACTTGCTCAAAGCAAGACTTCCATTTTCATAGTTGAGTCAGTTTGGGAGCATTTCAGGTGCACTGAATGGAGCAGAAACACGTATCACAAATAGATATGGACAGAAAGGGGCAATCACCACAGACCATCAGTGACTTTAATGAACGGGATCTCTGGCAATAGTAAAGAAGGTCAGTAATGGACTCAAGCCATTTCAGAGTCCACCCAAGTGGAAAAGCCTGGGAACCGGTGGAATGACCCCAAAAGAGAGTCTATTTCTTGTTGTTTTGTTGGGAGTTTTTTTGAACCTACTTTATCCACTGATTCTATGTGTATTAGTGGGAAAATATGCCTCAGCTATATGAAGTAGTGTATCGTTTGTAGGGGTTTTGGTAAACAGGTAACTTGAGTGCCAGTCTGGAGTCAGAAAGACCTCCTGCCTCAGATATTTACTAGCTATGTGATGTTAGGTGAGTCACAAACTATTTACCTGAGTTCCCTTGCCTGTAAAATGAGCTGGAGAAGGAAATGGCAAAGCAATCACGGAGAGCTGAACATGACTAAAAAAATTAAATAACAACAAAATATTTTATAGTTACTGTTCTTACAATGCCATTTTAAAAAATTCCTTTGCTAAGAGCTAGTTGTTTCTACTGGATAGTTGTTAATGGCAAGCACACGATGTGGGATCATGAACTATATTAAAAGAAGTAAAAACCTCTACTCCCTACTGAGTTTCCTAGAATTCAAGTTAACAGCTTCCTTCTAGGGAAGTTACTGTCTCTATCCATTTTGTTGTTCAATTGTGTCCAACTTTTCACAATCCTGTTTGTAATTTTTATGGCAAAGATACTGCAATGGTTTACCATTTCCTTCGCTAGCTTATTGTTTTTTAAATAATAGCTTTTTACTTTTCAAAATACATGCAAAGATAGTTTTCAACATTCAGCCTTGCAAAATCTTGTGTTCCATATTTTTCTCCCTTCCTTTCTCCCCCCTCCCAGAGAGCAAGTAATCTAATATAGGTCAACTCTTCTAAACCTATTTCCAACTTTATCAGGTCTAGCTCATTTTATAGTTAAAGAAACTGAGGCAAACATGGTTAAGTGACGTATACAGCTTGTAAGTATCTGAAGTCAAACAAAGCTGAGTCTCCCTGATTTTAGGCTCAGGAATCTATCCACTTCATCATCTAGCCACCCTTACACTGCTTTTCTCATTAAGATATCCAGCTGGAAGCTCTTTTTGTGGTAGCTAAGATTTGGAAAGTGAGTGGATGCCCATCAAGTGGAAATGGCTGAATAAGTTGTGGTATATAAAGATAATGGAATATTATTGTTCTGTAAGAAATGATAAACAGGCTGATTTTAGAAAGGCCTGGAACAACTTAGAATGAACTGATGCTGAGCAAAGTGAGCAGAACCAGGAAAACACTGTATACCACAACAGTAAAATTGTATGATGATAGGTTCTCAGCAATTCAATGATCCAAGTCAGTTCCAATAAACTTTGGATGGAAAATGCCATCTATGTCCAGAGCGACCTATGGAGACTGAATGCAGATCAAAGTCCACTAATTTTACCTTTTATTTTTCCTTCTGGTTTTTTTTTCTCTTTTCCCTTTTCTTTTTTCCCTTTTCTCTCCCAACGTGACTCATGTGGAAATATGTAAAATAATGAATGTATATGTATAACACCAAAATCAAAATTTAAAAAAATAAAGTTTTAAAAAAAGTTTAAAAAAAAAACCGTTGGAGGGTAGCACAAATAAAGCTAATCATTATCCATTGAATACATTAATGTCTGTTCAATTAGGAAATGGAGTGTTTAGGGAATGGGACATAAGATAGACAGTTTGTATGCTGAGAATTCTGAAAAATGGTGGAATTAGCTTTCGAAGAGAACCTACCTACATGATAGGAATTTTCCTTAAGCAGCTAGAAAAGTGATTTGGAGACAAGACATAGGTCAGCCTAGTAAAAAATACTAGAAAAATTAAAGAACTGGAAATAAGGGCATCTGGGTTCTTAGCTCCAGCTCTGCCATTAATTTGTTCAGTGATCTCAGGCAATGCAATTTACTTTCTTAGACCTTATTTTTTGCCTTTCCAAAAAGACTGGAAAATCTCTGAGGTCTTTTGCTGCTTTAAAATTCTATTATTTGTGAATCAAAACTTTGTTTACTTTTCCTTTGGTCTGAGGTTAGATATATAAACCAAATGGAGATAGGGAAAGCAGAGTTTGAAGCCTCTGAGGGCAGAAATCTGTGACTCTGTGAAGCTAGGAGCCCCAGATTGTGATCTGAAAAAGTCATATGAGCCTGAAGAACACCAGAAAAGGGAACTTTTCCCTGAAATTAGAATGTCTTTCCCCTCTGCCTTTGAGTTGTTCCACCTGCAATTCAGCTGGCGATATTCTGACAATGAATTACTTTCCATGTTCTCATGCTTGTTAGTCTGATCTTGTCTTTTAGACTATGGAACCCTAGGGAGCAAGGGGCTAAGATTTTTAGAGTTCCACAGTAGGTGCTCAATAAGCACTTAAGTGATTGCTTTTTATAATTCAATTTTCCTTTATTTTTCAAGTCAGAATTTTT